>NW_007253737.1:209908-213325 GCF_000164805.1 Carlito syrichta | reverse complement strand
GAGCCCAGCAGGCTCGAGGCTGCGGTGGCCGGGAGCAGCCACTGCACTCCAGTCTGGGCAACAGAGTGAGACTCCAATTCAAAAAAAAAAAAAAAAAAATTAGTTGACCATATATGTCTGGGTCTATCTCTGGATCCTCCACCTGAATTGTTGTGTACGATCAAGTCAGCAAAGACTTCCATGGAAAAATAACATGTAAGTGGAAACTTCAGGGAATAATAGCAATTAGTCAAGTAACTGAATGTGGAAAGGAAGACAGAAGAAAAGAATATGCAGCTGGGCTCGGTGGCTCAGCCTGTAATTCCGCGCCTTGGGAGGCTGAGGTGAGTGGATTGCCTGAGCCCGCGGGTTCGAGACCTGCCTGGGCAACTTGGCGAGACCTCATCTCTACAATAAATCAAAAAATTAGCCGGGTGTGATAGTGCATGCCTGTAGATCCAGCTACTTGGAAGGCTGAGGCGGAAGGATCGCTGGAGTTCAGCAGGTCGAGGATGCGGTGGCCGGGAGCGGCCACTGTACTCCAATCGGGGTGACAGAGTGAGACTCCAACTCAAAAAAAAAAAAAATATGCAAAGTCTCAAAGTTACAAATACTGAGAATTTGTCATCGTTCATTAAAAAAATAGGTAGATAACCCACTAAGCGGGAGGCATAAAGTAGTTCAAAGTACCTCAAGTCTAAAGAGAACAAATATAAATTTGTAGCAAAAAATAAGTTGGGTCAGGTGTAATGGTTCACACTTATAATCCCAGTGCTTTTGGAGGTCAAGGTGGGAGGACTGCTTGAGCCTAGGAGTTCAAGATCAGCCCGGGCAACACACCAAGACCTTGTCTCTACAAAAATCAAAAACATCAGCCGGCCATGGTGGCCCATGCCTGTAGCCCCAGTTCCTCAGGATGCTGAAGCCGAAGGATCACCTGAGTCCAGGAGGCGGAGGCTATGGCGAGCTGCCATTGTGCCACTGCGCTCCAATCTGGGCAACACAGCGAGACCCTCACTCAAAACAAAACAAAGTAAAACAAACAAAATCAAAGGCCAGGCATGGTGGCTCACGCCTGTAACCCCAGCACTTTGGGAGGAGAAGGTGAGAGAACTTCCTGAGCCCAAAGGTTCAAGAGTAGCCTGGGTAACTTAGCAAGACATCGTCTCTACCATAAAACAAAAAAATTAGCCAGTTATGGTGGTGTGCGCCTATAATTCCAGCTTCTTAGGAGGCTGAGGCAGAAGGATCTATTGACCCCAACAGGTAGAGGCAGTGGTACTGCACTCCAGCCTAACTGACAGAATAAGACTCCGACTCAAACAACAGCAGCAGCCACAAAAAAATAAGTCGGCAGGAGGGAAGCAAAGCCAGATAGGAATGGGGCTGAAATATCAGACAAGAGCCACGGTTCACAGGAAAAGACAAAGCAGGAGCAATTTAGACACCAGCAACTGGCCCGCGCAATGAGTAGACAGTGGTACTGTCAACTGCAAGGAACACAAGACTCAGGTGGTGAAGTAAAAGGAACAGAAAAGGGAGCTTATTTCACTTGGCAATGCCACTTTTTTGCTCAATATCCAGAGAAAGAGTGCTTGGAGGAATTCCTCAGCCTTGGTTCTGCTGACTGGACTGGGCGCTTGGGGTTTTCCAATGCCTTGCAGGATGCTTAGCGCCATACCTGGCCTCTACCTCTAAGACACCAAGTACTCGCTGGTTGTAACAACCAAAACATCTTCACATGTTGCCAGAGATTCCCCTGAAGGCAAAATAGTCCTCTGCTGAGAACCACTGATCTGCACTACGCAAGGAGTAAAAGACTCAAAGCCGAGCAGCACATATGTGCAAATGTGTGTACAGGCAGTCCTCCCTAGCCACAGGTTCCCCATCTGCAGATTCAACCAACCTTGGATGGAATATATCCAGGGGTAAAAAAAACAAAAACGAAAAACAAACAAACAAAAAAAACGATGGCTGCGCTTGTACTGAACATGTACAGACTTTTATTTTCTGGTGATTATTCCCTTGGCAAGACAGTATAACAACTATTTACATAGTATTTACATTGCAGGAGGTATTAAAAGCTATGCAGAGATGACTTAAGAATACTGGAGGATGTGGATGGGTTTTATGCAAATACCATACTATTTTATATAAGGGACTTGAGTGTCCATGGATTTTGGCATATGAGGTAGGGCCTGGAACCAACTCCCCACGGATATCATGGGACAACTGCATATAGTTTTTTAAAACTTCTTATCCTAGATAGTAAGCTCCCAAAAGGCAAGAACTATGCCTTACACATCTTTGGGCTCCCTCATGGCACTATTATTATAACCCTAGGTGTTAATTAAACAAGAACACATTAAAGCATTTCAGAAATAGTTCTTACATGCATGCTTTACTATAAATTGCACGTGTACTCCAGAACATGTGAACAAAGTGGTTTAAGAAAGTCTATTTAAATGAGAAGAGTAATATACCCTTTCTACAAATTCGATTAGCTAGTATTTGCTAACATCTTTGAAGGAATTTGCTCATTTTTAAGATAGAAAATTCAGAATAATCTTAAAGCAGGAAGAAATAAAGAATATTACATAGCTCACCTGTAGCAGCTGGGTTTATCAATCCTGCAGAACCACTGCTTGCAATCTGAGGAGGCTGACTCAGTCCAGTGGAAGGGGCTCCTAACCGAGGAAACTGTTGAGAACTCATTTCCACCTGCAGTACATGCAGTCATACGGTTATTACTAGATTCTGAGATTAAAATCACAATTGAGAAATTAAAGCAACTTCAGTATCTATGATGCAGTCCCTTGGCAAGTGCGGCATCGTCTAAAACAATAATAACTTGTGATCAAAGTACAGGCATTATCTAACCCACCCAAGTTTTTTAAGTACATCAGTTCAATTAATAACTCTGCTTAGACCGTGCTGGGGAACACTATGACCCTCCATAAATAGCTGAGGACTGCCATGCTAAAGAAAATCGACATCGAACGCTATACAGCAGCCGCATGACAGGTAGTACCACCCTCCATACGAATTTCTCTGCGTAAACTTTTGCGGAAAACAGCACGCCTCTTTGAAAGGCTCGAACCTCACACCAAGATGGACAGAACTGTGATCGGCATGTCCCAGGAACATTCGGAGGGAGACACTCAGCGCCAAGGAAGGGCGAGAAACCCCACATCGAGGCCCGAGGCTCAAGGCGCTCCCAACGCTTCTCTGCAAAGGCCTCCATTTCCTCTTCTTTCTCCCTTTCGCAGACCCCCCAAGGGCCAGAGGGACGCGGAGTCGGCCCCGTCTCCGCTGAGATCGCCCGCATTTCCCCTCAGGAGTCGAGCCCCGAGGGTCCCCGACTCGCCCCACTCTGAGCCCCCGCGGAGACCCGAGGACACAGGCTGCCAGGCAGCCCGCCAGCGGCGGCGGGGGGGG
>NW_007253737.1:206336-208061 GCF_000164805.1 Carlito syrichta | reverse complement strand
GGGCTGCCTTTTTCCCCAGGGGCTGCGGCGCGGTCCCGCCGCTTCGCTGCCATCCTCGAGATGTCACGCGCGGGGTGACTTTTCTGTGGGTGGCCCACCGTCGTGCAGCCCGTCAGTCCCCACGGATGGATTGATCGGGCCCCTCGCCTTGAACACACCGCGCCCCTTTGTTGTTTGCCGCCTGGGGACTCCTGATGTCTGGTCCAGCTGGTGTCACCAGATTGCATCGACGCGTGCCTCTATCTATCTCTTTTCCGATTGCTTCCCCAACAGTTGCTCAAGCCGTCATTTTTTTTGTCTGGACACAGTAATGCTGCCCGCGCTCCAGTCTCTTCCTACCCCCAATCTGTCCACCATAGGGTTCCTTTTCTGAATCACGAATCTGAGTCTGGCCTACCTATCCACAGTGCTTCTCTTCTTTTTTTTTGAGTCAAAGTCTCTCTCTGTCATCCAGGCTGGAGTGTAGTGGCACGCTCACAGTCACAGCAGCCTTAAGCTGCTGGGCTCAAGTAGCTGGAACTACCGGTGTGCACCACCATGCCCGGCTAATTTTTTGATTTATTGTAGAGACGAGATCTCACCAAGTTGCCCAGGCTGGTCTCAAACCAGTGAGCTCAGGTAATCCTCTCACCTCTGCCTCCCAAGGTGCTGGGATTTCAGGTGTAAGAACTATGTTCAGCAACACAGTGTTTCAGTAACTTCAGGATATATTCCAAACCACTAAGCCCAGTATTCATAGGCCGTAATAATTTAGTCCCTCCTACCTCTCCAAACTCTGAATTCTCTCTCTCTCAACAACAGATTCTACAGGGCTTCCAGGGTTTTGCTCCAGCCCGAAGCTCTTTCTACGGGTCTCAATCCCCAGCAACCATCTATCAGAGTTCTGGCAATTCGATAACGCTTTACTGGAAAGAAAACCATTTCTCCAGGAAACCTTCCTTCAGTCTCCAGCCTGCTGCCCTCTTTCTAGGATCCTTCCAAGGAACTTCCACGGCGCCTCACTTACAGCACTGATCTGTGTCTACCTGTACTCCGTCTTGAGTGGGTGGAGAGAAATTGCTCATCTCCCCTGTCAACAGGGTCTTATATGCAGGAAGCAATCAATGAATGTTTGCTGAGTCTGGTCACAGACATAGCCACAGAGCATGAAGGAAGTCTGAGTTGTCCTTAGCGACTAGGGACGGCACTGCTGCGCTATTCATCTGTGTCTATAGTCCCTCACATAGATGGCACTTTCAGGAAAACAGACACTTCATCAGTCTTTGAATTGCCAGGGTTTAGAATTCCCATCCTCTGAGTTTGGTGTACTGAAGATACACCTTGTGCTCCACCAGGCTGAACTTTCCACACTCCTCAAGTATTCAAGCACTTGGCCAATTTCAGGAGTTTATTAGTATTATAAGTGTTTGTTAGTATTCGTATTTATTAGTATTGTTAGTTTTTGAAAATGATGTTGTCTACCCAAGATATTCTGCGTGGACTACCAACAGGCATCGTATCTGCTGGGTGGTTTAGAAACGTAAATAACCTGCCGCCGGGCTCAGTGGCTCAGTCTGTCATCCCAGCGCTTTGGGAAGCCAAGGTGAGTGGATTTCCTGAGCCCGTGGGTTCGAGACTCGCCCGGGCAACTTGGCGAGACCTCATCTCTACAATAAATCAAAAATTAACCCAGGCTCGGTGGCTCAGCCTGTAATCCCACGCTTTGGGAGGCTGAGGTGAGTGGAT
>NW_007253737.1:199170-205868 GCF_000164805.1 Carlito syrichta | reverse complement strand
TTGAGTTGGAGTCTCACTCTGTCGCCCAGCCTGGAGTTCAGTGGCACGCACTCAGCCACCGCAGCCTCGACCTGCTGGGCTCCGGTGATCCTTCCGCGTCAGTCTTCCGAGTAGCTGGAACTACAAGCGCACACGACAACACCCGGCTTATTTTTTTATTTATTGTAGAGATGAGGTCTCACCAAGTTGCCTGGGCTGGTCTCGAGCCCCTGGGCTCAGGCAATCCTCTCATGTTGGCCTCCAAGTGCTGGGATGACAGGCTGAGCCACCACGCCTCAATCTTATTTTATAGATGAAATGAGCTACGCCTATACAGGATGTGATGCCCTTGAATTTACCCGCATCCTTTCTTCGTAGCCTCCATCTGCTCGTTACCCAACTCAGTCTGTCTCCTCCCAGGGCCACGTTCTGTTCGCTGTCCCCACCCCACCTTCCCCTATGCTTCGTGTGAGAGCAGAGTCTAGAATGGCCCTTCTCGATCCCCTCCTGGGGTTTCTGCCACGAGTGTGGGCAGGACCTGTGACTTTTCTCTGACCAACGCCATGTGGCAGAAGTAATAGGATGTCACTTCCTTAACCATGTCAATGTGTACAGTCATGTGCCCCATAACAAAGTTTTGGTCAAGGACAGAGCACATATGTAACAGTGGTCTCATAAGATTATACTGGGAGCTGGGTGCAGTGGCTCATGCCTATAATCCTGGTACTTTGGGAGGCAGGGGCAAGAGGATTGCCTGAGTCCAGGAGTTCCAGACCAGACTGGGCAATTTGGCGAGACCTCTTCTCTACAATAAAAATAATAATAATAAAATAGCCAGGCATGGTGGGGCACACCTGTAATCCCAGCACTTTGGGAGGTGAAGGTGAGATGACTGCCTGAGCCCACGGGTTCGAGACCAGCCTGGGCAACATGATGAGGCCTTGTCTCTACAATAAATTAAAAAATTTAGCTGGGTGTGGTGGTGCCCGCCTGTAGTTCCAGCTACTTGGAAGACTGAATGGGAAGGATTACCTAAGCGCAGCAGGTTGAGGCTGTGGTGTCCATGAGTGTGCCGCTGTACTCCAGCCTGGGCAACAGAGTGACACTCCAACTCAAAAAAATTAAAAAAATAAAATGTATATAGAGAGGCAAAAGACCTAAAACAGCCAAGTTCTCTTGAAAAAGGAGAATAAAGTCTACTTGCTACCTGATTGCAAGTATTTCAAGGCTTGCTATAAGCTACTGTAATTGAGACAGTGTGCCATTATCTCCGTGAAGATAGATGTGTTGATTGGTGGAGCAGAACAGAGTCTGGAAATACACCTCCCTCCACTCATATATGATTACTTGCTTTCAGTGGGGATAAACATCTTTTTTATGAATGTTGGTGGAATAATTGAGTATGCCCATGGAAAGAACAAGGAACCTTGACCCCTATTGCAAGCAATATGTAAAAATTAACTCACATTGAATCTGCGAATAAGCCTTTCAAATATGTTCAAAGAAAGAAAAAAGAAATAAAGCTATCTCACTTTATTGATTGTTATAAATATTAATAAAAATGCCTTACAAGTGTCATAGTGTGTGGCAAAGGAAGAAGACATGAAAAATACTTTTACATCGTGCTTGAATATAGACCATTTGTTTCCCATTCAGCCTTCCAAGTAGCTGGAACTACCGGCGTGCGCCACCACACCCAGCTAATGTTTTTGAATAGCCAGATTTAGAGTGTTCTGTTCAGAGGCTGAGGCAAACGAGCCCTGCTTGTGCTCCTCCCATGTCCTTGCTAGAAAATGTGCTAGGTGTGGGGTGTGAGTGTAGCGATGACAGTCACGTTTTTCTCATGGGAACACAATCTTGCTGGTGCATATTTTAAAAATTATATTTGGGCAACAAAATTGACCTATTCAGGTAAATTTTTTGGCATTCTTCACAAACTAAATTTGTACACAAGGGAAGCATGATTTCAGCCAAGACAGGATAGTTAAGGGCTCAAAAGATATTATTGTTATAGCGAGTTTTTAAAAAATGATTGCCAACCAGGCTCGGTGGCTCAGCCTGTAATTCCAGCGCTTTGGGAGACTGAGGTGAGTGAATTACCTGAGCCCCCGGGTTCAAGACCCGCCTGGGCAACTTGGCAAGACCTCATCTCTACAATAAATCAAAAAATTAGCCAGGTGTGGTAGCATGCCTGTAGTTCCAGCTACCTGGAAGGCTGAGGTAGAAGGATCGCCGGAGCCCAGCAGGTCAAGGCTGTGGTGGCTAGGAACATGCCACTGCACTCCAGTCTGAGTGACGGAGTGAGACTCCAACTAAAAAAACAAAAAAACCCAAAATGATTGCCACACCACAGTATGAAGAAAATATGACAATGAAGAGGGTTTGAGTTAAAAAAAAAAGTAAGAATACCGTTACATTTCACATTATCTTCTTCAATTTTTGTTCATGACTTTCTGCAAGAAAAAATTGAAATATTAAAGGAAAGTATTGGATAAAGTATCCATGAATTGATCTTTGAATTAAACATAGACCCTGAAGAACAAGCTGATATCTTATTTACATTGAAAGATGATGGTGAGTAAGACGAAAAAATGTCATCTGTGAAGTAGAAAGGTTGCATGGTTATTATCACTGTTCCCAGTGACCTTGGAGAGTCAAAAAAATTTCAACCCTGACCTGATTCAAATGAAACGCAAGGACTGACTGCTGCTGTAATGTATTGTCCCAGGTGTTTCGGGTTGTAATACGTTTATCAAAAAGCACGGACACTCACTACAACGTACATAACATCTTTCCTAGTTTCAGGTGCGGGTGAATTTATTTATTTTAAATTTTTTTTTTTTGAGTTGGAGTCTCACTCTGTCGCCCAGACTGGAGTGCAGTGGCCGCTCCCGGCCACCGCAGCCTCGACCTACTGGGCTCCAGCGATTCTTCCGCCTCAGCCTTCCAAGTAGCCGGAATTACAGGCATGCGCTACCACGCCCGGCTGATTTTTTGTTTTATTGTAGAGATGAGGTCTCGCTGCCCAGGCGGGTCTCGAATCCGCGGGCTCAGGCAATCCACTCACCTCAGCCTCCCAAAGGCGCGGGATTACAGGCTGAGCCACCAAGCCCGGCTTGAATTTATTTTTTTGCTTGTGCACTGAATGTTTGTGTCCACCCCAAATTCTTATGATGAATCCTAAACCCCCAGTGTGATGGCATTTGGAGGGGAACCTCAGGGAGATAATCAGTCCATGAGGGTAGCCCCTCAGTGGGATCAGCACCTTTGTAAAAGAGGCCTGAGAGAGATGATCCGTCTCTTGCTCTCTCCCACGTGAGCACACTAAGAGAAGACGGCCATTCGCAAGCCAGAAAGCATACCCTCACCAGACATTGCATTTGCTGAGACCTTGAGCCCAGACTTCCAGCCCCCAGACTGTGAGAAATAAATGTCTTTTGTTAGCTGGGCATGGTGGTTCGTGCCTGTGGTCCCAGTTTCTCTGGAGGCTGAGGCGTGAGGATCACTTGAGGCCAGGGAGTTCGAGGCTTCGGTGTACTATGCTTGTGCCCGTGAATACACTGCACTCCAGCCTGGAAGATGCAGGGAGAACTTGTCTTTTATTTTTTTTTTTTTTTGAGTTGGAGTCTCACTCGGTCGCCCAGACTGGAGTGCAGTGGCCGCTGCCGACCACTGCAGCCTCACCTGCTGTGCTCCGGCAATCCTTCCGCCTCAGCCTTCTGAGTAGCCGGGATTACAGGCGCGCGCTACCACACCCGGCTGATTTTTTGATTTATTGTAGAGATGAGGTCTCGCCAAGTTGCCCAGGCGGGTCTCGAACCCGCGGGCTCAGGCAATCCACTCACCTCAGCCTCCCAAGGCACGGGATGACAGGCTGAGCCACCGAGCCCGGCTCGAGAACTTGTCTTTAAGGAAAAAAGTCTGTTGTTTCAGTCACTCATACTATGGTATTTTGCCGTAACTTCCAAAAGGACTAAGACACTTGGTATTTAAATATTAGTAAAGAATATTTCATCGTAAATAGGATTGTTTTGACTTTACTGTCATTTATGGCTTGGACTGTGTTCCCCCTAAATTCGTGTGTTGAAATCCTAACCTCAGTACAGCAGATTGTGACAGTATTTAGAGGTCGGACCTTTAAAGAGGTGGTTACATTAACGTGAGGTCATTAGGGCAGGCCCTGATCTGATCTGACTGGTGTCTTTATGAGGAGAAAACACTTAGACACACAGGGAGACTCCAGGGCGTGCGCTTGCGCAGAGGACAAAGCACGTGTGCACACAGTGAGAAGGTGGCCCTCTGCGAGCCAAGGAGAGGGGCCTCAGGAAGAGCCAACCTGTTTCCGCCTGGATCTTGGACCTCCAGCCTCCAGGACTGTGAGAAAATACATTTCCATTGTTCAAGCCACCCAGCTTGTGGTCTTTTGATACGGTAGCCCTAGAAAATTAGTATGCTACATGAAATAGAATATTGCTTGTGAAATTGTGGCTTCAGTTGTGTGCATAAGTGCTGGATCTCAATGCAAGATGCATGTCTTATCATGGGATGTAGGTCAAAATGTCCGAAAGAAATAAGCTCGAAGAGATGAAATATTTTGCCTGTCATTCTGAAACAAGCCAGTTGAAGTAGAACCTTCCACAAGGTGAGCCTAGAGAAACCCTGGTCTTCCATTTCCCAGGGGAGGGACTAAGACAAAGAAATGGCCTCTATAGCTTTGGGCTCTGTACGAAGGATTCTAGTGCACTGTTCTAAAGTTAAGTTTGGGAACAGAATTTAGTGGGTCCGTGAACTTGGATGGGAAAAATGTACATAATTGACTTCACCAGTGACTCTCCAAAAGTTGCCATTTCCTTCGGTGATAAATGCGAGCAACAGGTTTCAGGAATGTTAGCAGTACCTGCAACCTAGTCACCAAAAAAAAATCACGTATATTTTCAAGTTGTATTCCATAAACTAGTCTTCAAAATACGCATTGCAACCATCACTGCATTGGGGTTACTGAATTTACTGATAGAGGCTGCCATTCAATGCAATGCACTGATGAAGAAGCACATACATTACTATGCAGAGAATTGTTTTTAGGCATCTTGATGATATCCATGTATGTATATAATTCATCCTTTTGGAACCCTTCGTATTTTATCTTATGCACTTATAAGACGATTTTTTTCTGGGAAGGGTTCATGGGCCTCGCAAAATGATCAGACGGAGTCTGTGGCAAATAAAAGTTTCGAAGCATCCTCTCTTCAGGACACGCTTCCTCCTCCTCCTCCTCCCTCTCCTTTAGTTGAGGTCTCACTCTGTTGCCCAGGCTGAAGTGTGGTGGCATGATTTATGGATCACCACAACCTCTACCTCCCTGGCTCAGGCACTCCTTCTGCCTCAGCCTCCTGAGAAGCTGGAACTACAGGCATGTGCCACCACACCCAGCAAATTTTTTGACTTTTTTGTAGAGACAAGGTCTGGCTGTGCTGCCTGAGGTGGTCTTGAACTCCTGGGCTCAAACAATCCTGCTGCCTTGACCTTCCAAAGTGCCGGGATTACAAGTGTAAGCCATGGCAGTCTCTGCCTGTCATCCCGGCACTTTGGGAGGCGAGGCAAGTGGATTGCCTAAGCCTGCGGGTTTGAGACAAGCCCGGGAAACTTGGCAAGGCCTCATCTCTACAATAAGTCAAAGAAAAAATTTAGCCAGGCGTGGTCGCGCACATCTGTAGTTCTGGCTACTTGGAAGGCTGAGACAGAAGGATTGCTGGAGCCCAGCAAGTCGGCACTGGGATGGCCGTGAGCGAGCCTGGGTGACAGAGTGAGACTCCAACTCAAAACAACAACAACAACAACAGAAACCAAGTGTGAGCCACTATGCCTGGTATTCTTCAGCTATATTCACAGGCCCTGTCTCCTCTGCTTTACTCTGAGTCTTTTGCTGTTTCTTCCAGCTTCCATCATTTTGGCTACTCCCAGGACTCTCCTTCTGACCAGTCCCTTTTAACTGAGGACTCTGGTCCTAACTTTGACTTGACGTCTCCCTTCAGCTGCCTCTTGGTCTACCAACTCGGGTCTGGCAGTACAGCCCAGAGGTAGTGGCCCTGCTGAAGTACCTGGCCCAGGAGAGGACCCGGAGGACTGTGACTTCAGGACTGCTGAGGACTGCCAGAAGAAGGTGTGTTAGCTACCAAGGGCCACAAGGCCACCCAAGTAGCTAATTGCCCTTCGAGAAACAGCTAACGTCACCAGGAGTACATAATGGAAATACCTTCAGTCCCAGGACCTATTCCTGCCTCCTGAGACTGTTGGCCTTACTTTTGCAAGGCTTCCCTGGTTTCCCTGAACACATCATTTCATATTTATTTTTAGTTTATTTTTTATTTTTTGAGTCAGAGTCTCACTCTGTTGCCAGGCTGGAGTGTGGTGGCACGCTCATGGCCACCGCAGCCTTGACCTGTTGGGCTCAGGTGATCCTCCCGCCTCAGCCTTCCAAGTGGCTGGGACTACAGGTGTGAGCCACCACATCTGGCTGGGCTGTTTTTCGATTTGTTGCAGCGACGAGGTCTCACCAAGTGCCCGGGCTGGTCTCACGCCCCTGGACCCAGGCAGTCCTCTTGCCCCTGCCTCCCCGGGCGCTGGCACGACAGGCGCGAGCCGTGGCGCCCGGCACCCTTTCATACTCAGACCCGGCTCACCACCTGGATTCGTGACACCGGGCAAGGCCCCCTGGACCA
>NW_007253737.1:179424-198884 GCF_000164805.1 Carlito syrichta | reverse complement strand
CGACGGGCGCGCGCGGGCGAGGCCGAGCCTGGTCTCGCCATCCGCACCCGAGCCCTCCCGTTTTCTTTTAGGGCGGGAAACGCAGTTTGCTTGGAAAACAAGGTGGAGAGGGAGAAAGAGGAGATTCGGCTGGCAAGGCAGGGGAGCGGGCCAAGGCCAGGAGACGCGGCCACCAGCGCTCAGAGAGCACGTGGCCGCACCACAGGATAGCAAGGCCAGGCTGCGCTGGCCTGGCCATGGCCCAAGCATTTCCCCGGTGGAGACGTCAGGTTTCGGCAAACAGGTACAGAGCGTGTGTCTGGAAGGCAGCCGGTCGTGGGCAAACGTGTGTCTCCAGTCTCACCTCGGTTCAATCTGGGATGCGATCATGCTCTGCATTATGTTTAGGTTTGAGCTTTTCCATTAAGGTGACTGTTAGAAGCACTGCAAAACATTTGCTTTTTTGAGTCGGAGTCTCCCTCCGTCGCCCAGACTGGAGTGCAGCGCCGCTCCGCCAGCGAGCCTCGACCTGCTGGGCTCCGGCGATCCTTCCGCCTCCGCCTTCCAGCTAGCTGGAACCACGGGCGTGCGCCCCCACGCCCGGCTGATTTTTTGATGCATTGTAGAGATGAGGTCTCGCCAAGTGGCCCGGGCGGGTCTCGAACCCGCGGGCTCGGCAGGCCCCTCGCCTCGGCCTCCCAAAGTGCTGGGATGACAGGCTGAGCCACCGAGCCGGCCAAGCCTTCTTTTCAGTGGTCCAGCCGGCCGGTCCTGATTCCGATTTGAGAGGCTCCAGGTGTCTCTGGCTCACTAGCCACTCGCCCTTCTATTTAAGCCTCAACTTCTGTACGTGTAACGGGACATGTGCTCACATGCTACAAATGTGTGCATAGGGCAGAGTCCTCCCACTTCTGTCTCTCAACTCCTCAGCTTCCCTCCCTGGCGGGAAACCACCTTCCAGTTCCCGTGGGCCATTCCCAGGATTCCCTACGTGTTTGCAAGCAGATATGTGTATACAGACAGATGGTCCCCTTTCCTTACAGAAATAGTAGCACATTATACACACTGTCCTGCACAGGTTTCCACCAATACTTAAAGGTTTGCAACTAGACCGAAAGTCCGAGTCCAGGCAGCCAAATAGTGTGGTTAGTAGTTTGAGCCAAGGTATGCAGATGAGAGCAACTTTCAACCAAAAGTCGATAAAAACTGGAGAAAGAGAACATCTCAAAGAGTTGTTAAGAGCTCAATTAATTGAATGTAGCTGGAAGGTTCCATTGATGGTGTTAAACCCAAAATTCAGAATCCGAGAGACTACCAAAGAGCCAGCTCTGATGCAAACACACAAGGGTCTTTATTCAGGCTCGAGTCTGGGCTCACGAACGAAGCTGACTGTGGCTTCAGGGACGGGAGCCCCGATCCAGCATGGCAAGCAGTCTTTATACACCATTACAGAGGGAGGGGAAAGAACTCTAAACTTGGTTTTACATGATTGGGTAATCTCTCCTAGTGGGTACGGGAACACTTGGTATTGGTAGGTGCCTTTCGTGGGCTTCAACCTGACTGCCCGTGATTGACAGAAACTCACCCAACGGGCAGAGTGGAATGTCAGATAAGTAGGTTCATACAGTCACTGCATATAAATTAACCTGAGCAAGCAGGCAGATTACTAGCGTCTCCAAGTCTGCAGCAAAAGAATGTCTGAAAGGGGCTTATCGCTTTAACATTTACATCCCGTTGTAAAAGCAGAAGTCAGCATGGCAATTGGAACTAACAATGCTTAACCCAAGAGTTCTAACTACAAGCACTACTTAAGACATTATATAATTACACAATCAGTCGCTACCCGGCACCCAACATATGCCTAATTCTATGGGGTCTGAGGTAGGATTTAAAGTACTAAGATTTCATAAAGTACAATGAACATGAGATAGGGATATATAAAATATAGTGAACTAAACACTACTTTTACAGCAAGTATGACTTTTTAAGTTTCTTGGTTTCTTGGGTCTCTCAGATGGCACACAGTAAAAGAAATTAAAGACAAAGGAAAGTGGGCTCAGTGGCTCAGCCTGTAATCCTGCACTTTGGGAGGCTGAGGTGAGCGAATTGCCTGAGCCTGCAGGTTTGAGACCCGCCTGGGCAACTTGGCGAGACCTCATTTCTACAATAAATCAAAAATTAGCCGGGTGTGGTAGCATCCGCCTGTAATTCCGGCTACTTGGAAGGCTGAGGCGAAAGGATCGCCGGAGCTCAGCAGGTCGAGGTTGCAGTGGCCGGGAGCAGCCACTGCACTCCAGTCTGGGCGACAGAGTGAGACTCCAACTCAGAAAAAAAAAAAAAGAAAAAAAAGGAAAGGGAACAGAATTGCTCAGGCAATTCTCTCATCTCGACCTCCCAAAATGCTGGGAGTATAGGTGTGAGCCACCGCGCCTGACCACCTGGCCATATTCTTAACTAATATACTAAGTACTGACACTAGCTTTTCCCTACACGATGTATACCATATTGACAGGTAGCTGTTCTAATATGTAAATTAACAACAGACTCCAGCAAATATCCCAGACTCCTCACATCTCTCAGAGATTGTGTCAAGTTGCAATTCATACCAAGCAGCTCCGGTCCAGGGTGACTCTGCATCCACATCTGCTCAGGACGGCCCTGGCGTACACCCAGGGCCATTGTTGGCACTACCCACTTCATACTGAGAAGTGTCCCAACGTGGATGATGACGCATGTGGTCGCCCTACTGAATCCCTAACGCCCCGGAGAGCCCTTAGGGTGTTCATAATGAACAGTTTTGGGTTTTCGGTCTTGGGCTGTTCTGGGCTGGGGGCACACAACGGTTTGTACTCGTTGGAACTGAAGCAGTGCCTGCAAGATTAGTTTAAAGTCTCCAGCCGGGCTTGGTGGCTCAGCCTGTAATCCCAGCGCTTTGGGAGGCTGAGGTGAGTGGATGGCCTGAGCAATTCTGTTCCTTTTTCTTTAATTTCTTTTATAGCGTGCCATCAATGGAACCTTCCAGCTACATTCAACTAATTGAGCTCTAAGCCCAGGCCAGTTGGCGAGACCTCATCTCTACAATAAATCAAAAAATCAGCCAGGCATGGTAGCACGCGCCTGTAGTTCCAGCTCCTTGGAAGGCTGAGGCGGAAGGATTGCCAAAGCCCAGCAGGTTGAGGCTGTGGTGGCCGGGAGCGGCCACTGCACTCCAGTCTGGGTGACAGAGTGAGACCCCAACTCAAAAAAAAAAAAAGATCTCTATATCGTCATCGCTTTTGGGACTGAGATGACCAACCACACCATTTATGTCTTCCTCTCTGAAAAGGTTGTTAGGTCCTGATGGAACCTCAAAAAATGTTAGGGCACGCTCCCAGTGGGGCCTCCAGAATGCTAGGTCAGGCCTGCTGGAGATGTGGGTGTCTGGGATGCAGTCCGATGCCGTGTGAAAGCTGCAAAAAATTGCACAGAAGTTAGATTGGAAAATACAGTTTATTTAAAAATCAAAGGAGAGAGAAAGAGGAGGTTCTCCTCCCCAAGGTAGGGGAGGGGGCCAAAGCCAGGAAACATGGCAATGGCCATTGCTCAAAGAACACATGGCCATGCCATCACTTAACAGGGCAATGGCTGCAATGGGCTGGCAGAGGTGACTGGTTGCTCTTGGTTGAGTCCTTTCAATTCTTCCCTTTGAGGGGGTAAGGTCATTAAGGTGATTGGGTGGCGGTCTGCTTCATGTCATCACCAAGGGGCAGGTAAGTGCAGATACTGACGTTAGTTGATGGACAGCGGGAAGATGGGTGGGTTAGTCATATGGTTGCTGCCGTGGTGGCGGGCTAGATGGGAGGAGACAGGGGAGGGGTTTTTCCTACAAGAGACCTGTCAGATGTTTCCAATCTACAAGCTCCTTAGCAAAAAGGGAGTCTTGTTATCACTTCTGTGGCTTCAGTCAGCTAAGGGGTGACCTTTTACCTTCTGCCTTCAAGGAACCTAAAAGTTTCTTAAAGATTGTTATGCTAAACCATGAACTGAAAGATCAGGCTGTCCTTGTCTTGCATCTGATGGAGATTTTCCGAGGGAATGGGATAGGCTGCCAGCTTGGTCGGTGGTAAAAAGTCTGATCATTTCCTAAAACCTGCCTATTGGAAATGTATCTATTTATGTCTAACTTGTGCTAGATTCAAAGCGTGTCAGTCTAAGCAAAAATGGTTATGCTGAGGCAAAATGTGAATTAAGTTTATTCTAGGTTTCTCGGTGTCCCTCCTTTCAGGTTCCTTCAAGAATCCACTGAATGTTCATTGTTCATATTTATAACTGGAAGAAAATAAAACTGAGCCTCTTTAAGTTTGATGAGAGTCTTGAGAAGGAAAATTTGCAGCATGCAAAATTATAATAGTTCACAATGTTAAGCTTAAGGGCAGATGGGGCAAAATGGGACCTTTGATGCAGAAGAATGTGGTCATTAGAACATGGTTGTTAGAAGAAATGAAAATATCTTGGAATGATAGACTACTTAATGATACTTAAGTATGCACTGAAATTTCAAGCAAAGTAAGGGGAAGTTCTTACTCGCACATGTGGTGGGTGCAAGAGCTAAAAAAACAGCTCTCCCATTGTAGTAATCATTCCTTTATATTTTCTGTACTTCTTGATACTTTGACCTCTGGGACTTTGCTGACCTGGGAGAGAATACCCTTCCCAGGGCTTGCCCTTTCTTGGAGACGGTGAATGACTACTGGCCTATGTGTCCTTTTATTTTTTATTTTTTTTGAAAGCAGGATTTATTGAGACAACAGAAAAGCTCCCACAGAGGGAGAGGACCCCAGGGGGTTGTCCAAGTGTGGTTTTCATATGCAAACGAAACAATCCAAAGCTCAAACCCCAACCACCTCCTTTCTGGCTCTCACATTCCAGGCTACTATTTCCCTGCCCTAATCACCCAGGACCAAGTATGGGAGAACTAGAGACAGCACCTAACTCCTCAGTCTGCTGAAATTATTCAAACATGCTAGCTCTAAACCCGTGTAGCCTGCTACCTTACTAGATTAAGTTAGATCCCTCCCAAGACTAAATGGCAAAATGTGATCCAAAGTCAATGAATTTAATGCTCCCTGATTTTCAGGAAAACAGAAAAGCAGAACCAATTGTTATTTTTAACTTATAAAAGGGAATTTAACTACTTCCTCAATATCTTCAGATTCTTCTTTTGTTGAAAGTAGGTCAGAGCAAGACATCTAATTCCACCTTGAAAAGTGTGTAACTTAGAGACTCAACACAATCCCTACCAAAATTCCACCTGGCTTTTTTGCAGAAAGTGACAAACTAGAACTCACATGGAAATACAAGGGACCCAGAATAGCCAAGGCAATTTGGAAAAAAAAAGTTGGAGGACTCACATTTCCCAGGGTAAAAACTTACTACAAAGCTATAGCAATCAAAACAGTGTGGTACTGACTTAAGGACAGACATATACATGAAGGGAAAGGGGCTGAGTCCAGAGATAAATCCTAACATCTATGGGGAATTGACTTCTGAAAATAAGACCAAGACAACTCCATGGGGACAAGACAGTCTTTTCAACAAAAGATGCAGAGACAACCACTATCCACATGTGAAAGAATAAAATTGGACCCTCTGCTTACACTGTTAGGTTACTGGACAGGGTGGGGGTGGAGAGGCGCAGGGAGGCACAGCACTGCTGGAGCCCGCAAGCCAGAGGTACGCGCTGGGAGCCCAGAGATCCGAGTAGATGCAAAGAATTGCAACACACAGAGGTGAGAAAAGAAAAGATTTATTTAAGAAAAGTTCCCCCCCCCCCCACAGACAGGGGGCAGGCCTACACTCTAGGGGAGTGGGGCTTCATAGCCCCCAGAGTCCTGGCTTAAATCCTTCTCTTGGAGATGTTGCACGTGACTGCCGTGACTTCCTTGTCGACCACCTGTGGATGTCCTGGAGATCCTGTGACACAGAGACCCATTAATGTTGGCCCACACTCTCATAGCCCCTAGAGACGGGCGTGACAAGGATTCTAATGCTCCTGCACCTTCCCAATGACATTCCTTAGAGCTAGTGGAGGGTGCACCTCCCCTTATCTCCTAGGCATTCCCACAGGTAGCTTGGGGGATCCTTGGCTTCCCTGTAGATAGGGCCCAATTTACTGGAAGATCGAAACCCCAGCTGCTCCCCCTCTGAGCAGTCATAACTTTTGTAATGACAAGTTTCATGACTTTTACAATCCTTGCCCAATGCATGATGTCCTAGGCCTTGTAAATTCCCTTTACTCTAGGCAAGCTTGATTGCCACTATGAGATACCTCTGAAACCTGGGAGTCTGCTTCTGAAAAGACAAAGTCAGTAAAGTTAATTTCACCTAAAATGTCCATTTATCCAAAAAGCATAGCTTCTATTTTCTCATCATTGTGTCAGAGTTTAAGAACAAGATGGCTGGGCTCGGTGGCACAGCCTGTAATCCCGCACCTTGGGAGGCCGAGGTGAGTGAATTGTCTGAGCCCGTGGGTTCGAGACCCTCCTGGGCAACTTGGCGAGACCTCATCTCTACAATAAATAAAAAAATGAACTGGGTGTGGTAGCGCGCACCTGTAGTTCCAGCTACTCAGAAGGCTGAGGCGGAATGATCGCCAGAGCCCAGCAGGTCGAGTCTGTGGTGGCCGGGAGCAGCCACTGCACTCTGGTCTGGGCGGCAGAGTGAGACTCCAACTCAGAGAAACAAAAAAAGAACAAGATGAAAAATGGCTTCCTACTCTTGGTCTGTCTTTTCATACATTATATGCCACAACTAACCAAATGAACACCATAGACCAAAGTGTAAGAGCTAAAAGTAAGCCGGGCTCGGTGGCTCAGCCTGTAATCCCGAGCCTTGGGAGGTTGAGGTGAGTGGATTGCCTGAACCTGCGGGTTCGAGACCCGCCTGGGCAACTTGGCGAGACCTCATCTCTACAATAAATCAAAAAATTAGCCGGGCGTGGTAGCGCGTGCCTGTAGTTCCGGCTACTTGGAAGGCTGAGGCGGAAGGATCCCCGGAGCCCAGCAGGTCGAGGCTGCAGTGGCCGGGAGCGGCCACTGCACTCCAGTCTGGGCGACAGAGTGAGACTCCAACTCAAAAAAAAAAAAAGTATAACATGCTTAGAAAAGAAAGAGTCTTCAAGACCTTGGATTAGTCTTCTTAGAGATACACCAAAAGCACAAGCGGCAAGAGAAAAAGCAGGTCAACTGAACTTCATTAAAACTGAATGATTAGTATCTGAAAACACACCATCAAGAAGGAAAAAGACAGCCCACGGGTTCGAGACCAGCCTGGGCAACTTGGCGAGACCTCATCTCTACAATAAATCAAAAATTAGCCAGGCGCATGGTAGCGCGCGCCTGTAATTCCAGCTACTTGGAAGGCCGAGGTGGAAGGATTGCCGGAGCCCAGCAGGTGGAGGCTGCGGTGGCCGGGAGCGGCCACTGCACTCCAGTGTGGGTGACAGTGAGACTCCAGCTCAAAAAAAAAAGAAGGAAAAAGACAAATCACAGATGGAGAAAAAATATTTTCAAGTCATATGTCTTATAAGGAACTTATAGTATATATAGAACTCTTTTGACACAATGATAAAAAGACAACCCAATTAAAACATAGGCAAAGGATATAAACAGACATTTCCCCAAAGAAGACGCACAAATGGCCAAAGAGCACATGAGAAGAGGCTCAGCATTATCAGTCATCAGGTAAATACAAATGAAAACCGCCACAAGACACCGATCATGTCTGCTAGAATGGCGACAGGAAAGGGGGCAAAGACTGGTGCTGGTGTGAGCGGAAGGTCGTTGGAGCCCTCGTACATTGCTGGTGGAAAGGCAAAATGGTGCAGCCACTTTGAAAAAAGTCTCCGTCCCTGAAGCAAAGCTGTCATGTGAACAGCAGTACTATGCTTAGGTATGCACCAATGAGAAATGAAAACACATGCCCATACAAACACCTGTACAGGAATGTTCACAGCAACGCCATTCACGATAGCCAGAAAGTGGAGCAACTCAAATGTCCGTCAACGGACGAATGGGTAAATCAAATGTGGTATATCCATACAAGAGACTGTTATTTTGCTGAGCCTTGAAACGTTATTCTAGGTGGAAGGAGCCAGTCACAGAAGACCACATGTGTGATTCCATTTACATGAAGTGTCTGAAAGAGATAAACCCAAAGAGGCAGGCAATAGATGAGTGAATGGCTGCAGATACCTGGGATGGGTTGTTGGTGGGAAATGCTACCCATTGCTAATGGGTATGGGCTTTTGGGGGGGAGGGTGATCAAAATGTTCCAGAATTAGTTGTGAGTGATGGTTGAACAACTCTGTGAGTGTAGTAAAAACCATTATGGTGCCACTGTAAGTGGGCGAGTTGTATGTCACGTGAGTTGTCTCACAATAAAGCTATTCTAAAAGAGGGTAACTTATTTTTCTTAGGCGCATGAATAAAATATTCACACCAGAGTATACCAAATTTCCATTGCATAGTGAAAGAATGTTTCAAATTCAAGGTAGCCCTTAAGCTTCCAAATTTATTAG
This sequence comes from Carlito syrichta, assembly GCF_000164805.1. Lineage (NCBI taxonomy): Eukaryota > Metazoa > Chordata > Mammalia > Primates > Tarsiidae > Carlito > Carlito syrichta. The sequence goes on along the minus strand of NW_007253737.1, from coordinate 190,348 downwards.
ATGAAAGGATAAACTGAGGCAAGGTGGGATGGCGCCTCGGAAATAATGCAAAGAATTGCAAAGGAAAAAGGAGAAAAGTTTAAGGCAAAACACTTTCCACAGACAGAAAGGGGTGGGCTCTCATGGGCGAGTGTGGCTTCGAAGGCCAGGAGGCTGGGAACATTCAAGGCTCTTTTGGCTAAGGGGAAAGTCCGGGGGCTGCATTCTTTGATGCAGGTAACAAGGGAGTCCCAAAAGTCTTGTTTCTAGACATCCCCAGGCACCGGTGTCTCGTGACTCCTGGAGGTGGGCTAGAGGCTGGTTGGACGATTGACAGCAACACCTCAACACATCATTGATGGAAACATAGAAGCCTGGAAGAACAGTGAGGACTAGACACGCTTAAGGGGCTAGAAAAAATCGCCGAGTGCGAACTCGGGAGGCCGGCTTTGCCTCTCGCTAGTGACTGAGAGGTGAAAGCGCAGGCTGGCCAGCAGAAAGGCTCGGGGATGCTTGACGAGGCCAGGGCTGAGGGTCTTTGGGGTGCGGCCTTTCAGTAGGTTTTGCGTTGTGTTTTATGACATCAGACTTTTCCGTTCTATAATGATGAAAATAAACATGACAGTTGCCCGCAAGGGTTATTTTTGACAGCTATGCAATTTTATTCCGTAGAAAGCAGATCTTCCAGCGCTTGGTGTCTGCCTCATGCAAACCCCTTAGCACTGGTGAATGACGCATAGCGACCGTTTCCTTAGTCCCACTCAGGCCTCTCCTCTTGGAGTGCTGTGAAGGATGCTTTCCCGGCATCATTACTGCCTCGGTTTGCGTCCCTCTTTTGTCTTTGTCAATGGCGTTGTTTTCTCTCTTTATCATGGCTTTTCATGTTAAGAGTAAAACATTCTGGCCGGCTCAGCCTGTAATCCCAGCACTTTGGGAGGCCGAGGCAAGTGGACTGCCTGAGCCCGAGGGTTGGTGAGACTTCGTCTCTACAACAAATCAAAAAAATTTAGCTGGGCCTGGGAGCGTGCGCCTGTGGTTCCAGCTACCTGGAAGGCTGAGGCGAAAGGATTGGCGGATCCCAGCAGGTTGACGCTGGGGTGGCCATGCGCGTGCCACTGCACTCCAGCCTGGGCGACAGAGTAAGACTCCAACTCAAACAAAAAAAAATTTATCCCCGATCCTGGCCCTCTACCCAAAGCTCTTGAGTGCTCAGATGCCTCACGCCTCCTGCAGAAGGATGATGAGCTGCAGCGCTCGAGGATGTTCCATTTCTCACAACTCTGCTCTCAAACCAGGAACAATTTTTTCTTTTTCTTTTTTAGATTAGAAAATGTAGTTTATTTAAAAGTAAATCAGAGAGAGAGAGAGAGAGAGAGAGGAAATTCACCTCCCCAAGGTAGGGAGGGGGGTCAAAGCCAGGAAACATTGACTGGCTGTAGCTCAAAGAGCACATGGCCACACCATAGCTTAGCAAGGCAATGGCCGCAATGGCCTGGCAATGGCCAGAAATAGTTTTTAAAATAGTAGCTGTGGTTTTCCTTGCTGTTAGTTAGTTTCCAGAGTGGCAGAGGCAGGTATTCCAAGTACAGGCCAGGTATTATTTAGAACAAGATCATCATTATCGTAGTGGACAGCAAGCATGGATGGAAGAGTGATCAGAATGGCTTCACTCAAGATATTCTTGCTGATGGCTTACTGAGCTGAAGTCCCTAGGAATAAATGCATGGGAACTCCACTAAAGTCTTACTTGATGTTAATAAGTTCTTTTTTTTTTTTTTGAGTTGGAGTCTCACTCTGTCGCCCAGACTGGAGTGCAGTGGCCACTCCTGGCCACCGCAGCCTCAACCTGCTGGGCTCCGGCTATCCTTCCACCTCAGCCTTTCAGGTAGCTGGAACTACAGGCGTACTACCACGCCTGGCTAATTTTTTGATTTGTTGTAGAGACGAGGTCTCGCCAAGTTGCCCAGGCGGGTCTCAAACCCGCAGGCTCAGGCCATCCACTCGCCTTGGCCTCCCAAAGTGCTGGGATTACAGGCTGAGCCACCGAGTCCAGCAATGTTAATAAGTTCTAGCTGTAGTGGCCGCAGACCTGATGTAAGCCTCCACATCGCAGGGTCATTGTCTCTCATCCAGTTCTTACACCTGAGCCAGGTTACATACCCAGAGCCTTTTGAATGAGGAGGAGCAAATACCCGAGCAAGGCCACATACAAAACGCGACTCTTCTTTCTTGCCTTCCTGTGGGCGATCTGTGGCCATTTGTGAGTGGTTGCGTATTGTGGAAAGGAAAAACCCCAGAATGGTCACAGATTACTGGGTACTGTCTCTTAATCTATCTATTTCCTGAAGAATCTTTGTATGGTGGGCTGAAAAATGGCCTCCAGTGTAGACCACTTCTTTTTTTTGAGTCGAGTCTCATTCTGTTGCCCAGGAAGGAGTGCACTAGAATACTCCCGGACACTGCAGCCTCGACCTGCTGGACTCAGGGGATCCTTCTGCCTCAGCCTTCCAAGAAGCTGAAACTACAGGTATGCGCCATCACATCTGGCTAATTTTTTGATTTCTCGTAGAGATGTGGTCTCACCAAGTTTTCCAGGCTACTCTCGAGCCCCTGGGCTCAGGCAGTCCTCTCACCTCGGCCTCCCAAAGTGCTGGGATTACATGCGTGAGCCACTGCACCCAGCTGTTATCCACTTCTTAATTCCTGGTATAGAACCCGCGAACATGTGAGTTTGCAGGTGTCATATGGTAATGGTCTTGAGATGAGAAGACTGTCCTGAAGGATCCTGTGGCGCCAACGTAACAGTAAGGCCTCGTGAGCGGGCGTCGGAGGGTCAGAGAGAGAGAAGGAAACGCGATGACAGAAGCAGAGGGCTGGGTGTGTGGGGCCACGGTCCAAGAGACATGGGCAGCCTCCAGAGGCTGGAAAAGGCAGGGAAACTGACTCTCCCCTAGAACCTCCGAAGAGAATGCAGGTCTGCCCACCCCTTTTATTTTGTTTTGTTTTTTAAATTTTTTTGAGTTGGAGTCTCATTCCATCACCCAGACTGGAGTGCAGTGGCATGCTCCTGGCCACCACAGCCTTGACCTGCTGGGCTCCGACAATCCTGCTTCAGCCTTCCAAGTAGCTGGAATTACAGCAGTGCGCTACCACGCCCAGCTGATTTTTTAAAAATTTATACTAGAGATGAAGTCTCGCCAAGTGTTGTTTTGCATATGTGGCCCTTTCACGAAACAACTAGAATTCAGTCTTACACTTTTGAAGGTCAGATGCCCACCCCTTTTAAACATCTGACCTTCAAAAGTGTAAGACTGAGTCCTAGTTGTTCGTGAAAGGGCCACATATGCAAAACAACACCCAAAGACCGAGAGAACCAGCAGACAAACCCGGTTTGTCGGCCAAGGGCCGTGTCTTAGGGAACTTGCGAACAGAAGGGGCGCGTTGGGCGGTAGCGAGGTAGGCCATCTCCACACTGCCACCTTAGCCCCCAGCTCAGGACTTAGGAGCCACAGGGAAAGGACACATGTGCTCTATCAGAAATGTGCAGGACATTGGCCAGGCATGGTGGCACGTGCCTGTAGTCCCAGCAACTCAGGATGCTGAGGTAGGAGGATGGCTTGAGTCCGGGCATTTGAAGCTACAGCGAACTGTGGTTGCACCACTGCACTCCAGCCTGGGCAACAGAGCAAGACTCTGTCAAAAAAAAAAAAAGAAAGAGAGAGGAAAGAGGGAGAAAAGTAAAAAGAAAGGTAAAGAAGGAAAAGAAAAAGAAAGAAAAGAAATGGGTAGGACAGCTGGAGGCAAGGATGTTCTATATGTCATAGTCTATAATTTGTGTGATAGAACATCAAGGTTGATGCGCTCTTTTTTTTTTTTTTTTTTTTGAGTTGGAGTCTCACTCTGTCGCCCAGACTGGAGTGCAGTGGCCGCTCCTGGCCACCACAGCCTCGACCTGCTGGGCTCCAGTGATCCTTCCGCCTCAGCCTTCCAAGTAGCCGGAATTACAGGCATGCGCTACCACCCCCGGCTGATTTTTTGATTTATTGTAGAGATGAGGTCTCACTGCCCAGGCGGGTCTCGAACCCGCGGGCTCAGGCAATCCACTCACCTCGACCTCCCAAAGGTGCGGGATTACAGGCTGAGCCACAGAACCCGGTTGGTTGATGTGCTCTTACACTGGGACAGTAAAGAAAGTAGAAGTCCTGGAGATATTCCTAGCACTGGGGTCAAACAGAAGTCAGCATGGAAGATTAGCATCCAGTGTGGAGTAACCTCCATCTCCACAATGATCAAAGTGATGACTTTTGTTGTTGGATGATAAATGGATTTTTGTCCCAAGTCCATTTCACAGTAAATCTAGTGATCTGTGCAACCCTGCAGTCCGAACACAGCCCCCAGCATTTGGAAGGCAAAGTCCTCATTGCCCCTGTCGGCCCTGAAGCTGCCTTGGCAGTGCTGGTATGGATTCCGTCATGGGTCTGGAGGCTGGGTAGCTACTACCGCACCGGTGATTGAAACGAACCCAGAGTAACTGCAATTCATTAGCCTCAGCCACACTTCCCCTAGAAGCTGCAAGACTTTCCAGGAGATTTTAGAGTTCCACAATAGTTACGTAGAAGAAATTCTGCCAGCGCGATTGTGGTTCAGGTGGAGTCACACATTTCTGGAGCTTTCTACTCTACCATCTTTCTGATGTTGCTCTCCTGTAAGTGTAAGTTTAAATAAGGTTGTAGGGAATGGCCTGACCAAGAACGCTTGAGTAAAAACCAACAGGTGACGAAGAAGCAAGCTGTGCAGATAGGCCAAGGAAATAGCAAACACAAAGGTTCTGCAGTGGCCACTGCCTGCCATGTTGGAGGAACAGCCAGGAGCCAGGATGGTGAGACCAGGGCCAGTGAGGCAAAGAGTGGCAAGAGATGTAGATAGAGAAGTTGTGGGATACCCACTGTAGAGGCCATTGCCTTGAGTCTGATAGGAAACTTCTGGAGATTTTTGAGCCAAGAAATGTTAAGATCTGACTTTGCTTTTGAGTTGGAGTCTCACTCTGTCACCCAGGCTGGAGTGCAGTGGCACGCTTCTGGTCACCACAGCCTCAACTGCTGGGCTCCGGCGATCCTTCCGCCTCAGCCTTCCAAGTAGCTGGAACAACAGGCACACACAACCGTGTCTGGCTAATTTTTTGATTTACTGTAGAGATGAGGTCCCGCCAAGTTACCTAGGCTGGTCTCGAACCCGTGGGCTCAGGCAATCCACTTGTCTTGGCCTCCCAAAGTGCTGGGATGACAGGCTGAGCCACCAAGCCTGGCAAGATCTAACTTTTTAAATGATAAAATTCACGTAAAGTAAAATCAACCATTTTAAAGAGAACAATTTAGATGCATTTAGTACATTCACAACTATCACTCTATTTAGCTCCCCAAATTTTAATTATTCCCCCAGATAAATTGCTACCAAATACTTGACCCAAAGCCATTACCACCTACCTGCTTTCTGTCTCTATAGATTTATCTATTCTAGATATGTCATATAAACTGAATCATACACTACATGACCTTTTGTCTCTGTCTCCCTTCATTTAGCATAATGTTTCTGAGGGTTATCGACATTGTAACATGTATCAGTTCTTTATTTTTATGGCTGAGCAACATTTCCTCGTATGACTATACCACATTTTATTTAGCCAGTCATCAGTAGGCTGTCATTTGCCTTGTTTCTATCTTGTGGCTTTTGTGAATAGTACTGCTATATGTGAGTATCTGTTTGCGCAGCTGTTTTCAATGGCTTTCGTGTTTTTGCTTTCGTCCCCAGAACTGGATTTATTCAACTCTCTTGATAGGCAATTTGACCATCTAGCTTTATCTAGAGTTAAGCTTCTTCTTTTTTCTTTTTAATTTTAATTTTTTTTGGTAGAGTTGAGGTCTCGCTACGTTGCCAGGCTGGTCTCAAACTCTTGGGCTCAAGTGATCCTTCCGCCTCAGCCTCCCAAAGTGCTGGGATTATAGGCATGAGCCATTGGGCCTGGCCTATGAATGCTACTTTTATGGAAGAGGAGTCTTTGCAGATGTGATTGTGAGGTGGATCATCAGGGTGGGCCCTAAAAGTCATTTCCAGTATCCTTCTCTGAGAGAGGCAGAGAAAGCTTTGACACAGAAGAGGAGAGGGCTGCCAGCTGCCATCAGAAGTGGGAGGAAGCCGGGAGGAGTTTCCCAGGAGCCTTCGGTGGGACTGCAGCCCAGCTGGCTCTTGGTGCAGTGAAACTGACTTTGACTTTGGGCCTCAAAGGCTTTGCGGCTTCTGGTGGCACCTTCCTCTTGGGATGGATGGAATGGCAGCAGGAGTTGCACTCAGACCGTCCCCTCAGCTGATGTCTCTCCATTTCCTCAGGTGCTGGCAGTTTTAGTGGCTAACAACCTTCACTGAGTCTCTCTCCAGAAATTGCCCTCATCCAGAGGGAAGCTCTGCCTCAAAGTCATAGCCTCTCCTTTAGGGCAGCCTGCACTTAATGGCTGATTTATGTTGACTGTGAGGCCTGGGCCTCCTGCCTCAAGGTGACATCATTCTGAAGGGTGTCCGTCAGAAGCCGGTTCCGACTTGAGGGGGGTTGGGCCTGAATCGGGAGGATCAGGATGGTGAGAAGAAACGACTCGGAGGCAGTTCTTCTGGGTCAGGTCTGGCCAAGACCGTTCCAAATTTTATTCAAACTTTTTCCACCTTATATACCATTTTTTATCACCCCTAGAAATATGACAAACATTCGCCGGGGGCTTACATGTCCCACAGGGCATAACGTTTTTTACAGAAACATACATCATGAGATTTGTTTGTCCCAACAATCACGAATCCATGAGGCGTATCGTGCTTACGTCAAGATGATAAATGCAGAGCTTTTATAATAGTTTCACAAACTGTTTTCCATGATTTTAATATACTTTATAAGTTTATTTTTATTTCTATCTAATATAAAATCTTGAATTTTCTATTAATCTTATATGATTTAACAAAATATAATGTTATGTAATTCTTTAACACTTAACCCAAAACTAATTATTTTTAAGCTATAAAACCTTACAATGATTCATATGAGTCTTTTTAACCACATCTAGATTTAACAATTTTATTTTGTTTAATGTTTAAACTTTAACACTATGCTATATCTTATAAACTTATACTTATTTTATTAATTGTTTAAATCTAAACTATCATAGATGTATAACTATTATTAATGTGTGATTCTTATTGTTATAAAACTATAAACTTATATTTATCTTATTTTTAAACTTAATAAAATTACAAATTTAATTATTTTTGAAATCTATTTTCTTGTAAGCTAGTGCATAACCGTTTGTAAAAAATCCCATTGCCATAGTAACTTATTGAACAGCCTGGCTGGGGGCAGAAACCGTAACAGGGGAGTATCAGCATAGCTTGTTCCTTAGCAATCAGCTTGGTTGGAGGCAAAAACAACAAAAAGAGTTTCGGTATAGAAAGTTTTAGTATATAGTCAAACAGAAAGTTTTAATGTATTGTTAAAGAATCTCAAGATTAGCCTTCAGAAACTTAAAGATAACTTTTTAGGAAAAGGAAACTTAAAAGCTTAAACGAAACTTAAAGGGCTTTCTATAAGTAACTATTACTGTTTAAGTCTTTCCAATCAAAATCATAACATTTTGTATACATTCTTTTTTTTTTTTTGAGTCGGAGTCACTCTGTCGCCCAGACTGGAGTGCAGTGGCCGCTCCGGCAATCCTTCCGCCTCAGCCTTCCGAGTAGCCGGAATTACAGGCATGCGCTACCACGCCCAGCTGATTTTTTGATTTTTTGTAGAGATGAGGTCTCACTGCCCAGGTGGGTCTCGAACTCGCGGGCTCAGGCAATCCACTCACCTCAGCCTCCCAAAGGCGTGGGATTACAGACTGAGCCACCGAGCCCGGCTGTATACATTCTTATAATATAATTAAAGATCTCGTTACTAGTCAACAAACTATATAATAACTGTGAGCATGCACAGGCAGGAAGACAAAAAGTTTATTAAACAGGATCTGTGGGGCCTTTTGCCTTCAACATGGCCACTGTGTGCCGGAGCTTTTCTCTCAACCAGCATACTTCTTGTAATCAGATGCTCCATAGTTTGTTTCTTCAAGGTCTCGGTTCCCAACAGGTGTCCTAGCTCCAGAGTCCCCTGTAAGATTAACCTTGATGCAGTGACTGCCACCCTGTCACTTCAAGCCCTTCGTGCCAAGAGACCAGCAGGCAAGAAAAGAAGTCACTACCCTGACAGAAGTCATTGACTCTGAAATCATACTAAGGACAGGGAAGACAATGTCGGCCATTCAGGTCATCTTCTGTGCTTTTGTTGTACTCTTTGCTCATTTTGATGGTAAATGGACGAATTCAACCGCCATCCCCGAGAAGGGTATGGTGATAGAGGCTCAGACCCCTTGGAAACAGGTCACCCATAAGGTAAGCCATCCAGATCAGCAGAGATGCTCGCCCAGACTGAGGAATCCAGAACAGGAAGGAAAGCAGGGAAGCATGGGTGTCACTTGTGCAATTTGGGGGCTGCACTTGGCTCTGCTAGCCTTCCTCTTGAAAGTTTCCCCTAGAAGAGAGAGAGTCACAAGAATCATGGAGGAATAACTTCAGGCTAACTCATCTCACTCAAGGTCACACTTCCTCTCCAGAGACAGCCTGCACCCACCTATGGGCAGGTGTGTTATAAAAGCTTGGAGCCCTGTCTCAAGGTGGGGGCAGGTGTGTTATAAAAGTCTGGAGCCCTGTCTCAAGGTGGGGGCATCTGCAGGGCCATCCCAGCTCCACGGCTCCCTGTGAGATGACCTGAGCCCTCTGTTGCACCTACACTGCAGTCTAACTTATCTCTCTTAATCCCACTGTCTTATTTTCCCCAGGTGCCGATCCCAAGGGCACTTTCCCCAAACCTTTCATCTCCAGAGTCTGTTTTCCAGAGAATAGGATTGGAGACACCTAGTCATAATACCATCTACTGATGCAGCCCTTTCTATACGAGAGCTACCCATAGCAGCGTTTGAGCCGTAAACTATAATAAGTATATTATGGGAATAGAGTCTGTGCAGATATCACGATGATGAATTCCGAAAGGCTGAGCCATTTTTTTCAAAGCTGTCCAAAATTGCAACATTCTTAGCTGAGTAGATAGTTCGTTACCTACTGATGCCTACATAACCCTGTGGTAGTTGCTTCACCCAGTGCAAAGAAATTTGGCATTATCTTTGCTTGTATTCTCCTGTGGGAAAAACTAACACAGACATGGGGAGGTAAACAGCATTAGGACAGCAAATAGTAAATGTCCTGAAAGTGCTATAAATCACTAGGAAAACTAGAAAATATTTTCAACAGAATGATAACCAACATAATATATAAAAGTTTGTGATATGCAATTGAACAGGGCCTAGAGTTAAATTTGTAGCTCAAAATTCTCTTATTAGAAAAGAAGAAAGGGCTGAGAGTGGTGGCTCACATCTGTAATCCCAGCACTTTGGGAGGCTGAGGCGGGAGGATTGCTTGAACCCAGGAGTTCAAGACCAACCGGAGCAACATAGTAAGACCTCATCTCTCCGAAAAAAATTGTTTAATAAGCTGGATGTGGTGGCACATGCTTGTAGTCCCAGCTACACAGGAGGCTGAAGTGGAAGGAGTGCCTGAGCCCAGGAGGCTGAAGGTGCAACGAGCCATGATTGTGCCACTGCACTTCAGCCCGGGTGACAGAGTGAGACTCCAAGTCAAAAGAAAAGAAAACAAAAGAAAAGGAAAAAAAGAAACACCTAAAAATCAGTGATCTAAGCTGCCACTTTAAGATGAGAGAAAGAGAACAACAAAATAAGTATAAGACAACTGATAATAACGAGTGGAAGCCGGGCTCGGTGGTTCAGCCTATAATCCCGTGCCTTGGGAGGCTGAGGTGAGTGGATCACTCCATTGTTGAGTGATCTGTTGTGCAATTGATTTCCACTCATTATGTTATGTATTTATTTATTTTTTGAATTGGAGTCTCACTCTGTTGTCCAGACTGGAGTGCAGTGGCCGCTCCCGGCCACCGCAGCCTCGACCCGCTGGGCGCCCGTGATCCTGCCGCCTCAGCCTTCCAAGTAACTGGAACTATAGGTGTGCGCTACCATGCCTGGCTGATTTTTTTTTTTTGATTTGTTGTAGAGATGAGGTCTCGCAGAGTTGCCCAGGTGGGTCTCAAACCCGCGGGCTCAGGCAATCCACTTGCCTCAGCCTCCCAAAATGCTGGGATTACAGGCTGAGCCACCGAGCCTGGCCTCAAAGTTGTTTTTATTTTTTTAATCTTTTTTGAGTGGGAGTCTCACTCTGTCATTCAGACTGCAGTGCAGTGGCCGCTCCCAGTCACCGCAGCCTCGACCCACTGGGCTCCGGCAATCCTTCCACCTCAGCCTTCTGAGTAGCCAGAATTACAGGCACGTGCTACCATGCCCGGCTGATTTTTTAAAAAACTTATTGTAGAGATGAGGTCTCGCCGAGTTGCCCAGACGGGTCTCGAACCTGCAGGCTCAGGCAACCCACTCACCTCAGCCTCCCAAAGGTGCGGGATTACAGGCTGATCCACTGAGCCCGGCTTCAAAGTTATTTTTAAAAGATTAATAAATTCATAAATCTAGAGCAAGACTCAAGAAAAGTACACGGAAAATAAATAAATGTCTAGCAAATGGTGCTGAAATGAAAAGCTAGCTGATCAAACCAGGTGAAGTGGGAACCAAAGTGAGGCCCAAACTTTACCTACACAATGACCATTTGAATACCTAACCTAAATTGTACCCCACAATTTTAAAATAAAACAAAAAGAAGGCCAGGCTTGGTGGCTCAGCCTGTAATCCCAGCACTTTGGGAGGCCGAGGCAAGTGAATTGCCTGAGCCTGCGGGTTCGAGACCCACCTGGGCAACTTGG
>NW_007253737.1:173581-179221 GCF_000164805.1 Carlito syrichta | reverse complement strand
ATTCCGGCTACTCGGAAGACTGAGGTGGAAGGATCGCTGGAGCCCAGCAGGTCGAGGCTGCAGTGGCCGGGAGCGTGCCACTGCACTCCAGTCTGGGTGACGGAGTGAGACTCCAATTCTAAAAAACAAAAACAAAAATGAAAAACAAGAAAAAAAGCTATCTGTATGGAAGAACGTACATCCCCACTTATGCCAGTCATGAAAACTAATTTCTGATGATCCATAAACTTAAATATAAAAGGCAATTCTATAAGGTTTCTAGGGAAAAACAGAAAAATAACTTCACAAATTTATCATAAGGCAAAGATTTTTTATTATTTTTATTTCTACCTTTATTTTTTTGAGTTGGAGTCTCACTCTGTTATCCAGGCTGGAGTGCAGTGGGCTCAGGTGATCCTTCCACCTCAGCCTTCCAAGAGACTTTTTTGGTTTATTGTAGAGATGAGGTCTTGCCAAGTTGCCCAGGCTGGTCTTGAACCCCTGAGCTCAGGCAGTCCTCTTGCCTCAGCCTCCCAAAGTGTTGGGATTACAGGCTTGAGCCACCATGGCCGGCTTGGCAAAGATTTATTATATAGAACATAATAAGTACTAATGATAAAATTTTTAAAACTGATACACGGAACTTCATCAAAATGTATGACTTCTAATTATCAAAAGACACTAAGAAAACAAAAGTGGAATATTTGGCTAGTCTAGTATAATTGTAATTGCCCAAATCTGAATCTCCTCATACATTCTCAAAACAGCAAAGCTATTAATTAATTATCTTACCATAAGCTTTTGCAGAAATAAATTTTATGTAAAAGGGAACAAAGGTATCAGAGAGCTAATGATTGATCCAAAATCACCACCAGAAAAAGAAGGTCCACTTTTAGCATGAAAATGTTGAAAAACACTCCTAATTGATTGGAGTCCTGATTAAAAATTGAACTTAAATGTAGATGCAGCTGGGGATAGCTACTTATGCCTGTAATCCCAGCTACTCGGGAGGTTGAGGCAGGAGGATTGCTTGAGCCCAGGAATTCAAGGCTGAAGTGAGCTGTGATCTCACCACTGCACTCCATCCTGGGCGACAAAACAAGACCTTGCCCCTTAAAAAAAAAATTGGTGCATTTGTGATGGTAGTCTTCTTCAGGAGTGGGGAACGGAGAAGGAAATTTTAAAAAGAAGGAGAGTTACTATTGGAAATTGGGTGGTAAGGGGGAAAAGAACTGAAAAACACTTAAGAAAATAAAAATGAGATGAAGAAAGAAACAAAAAAGGTGAGAAAAAGTGTTGACTGGAGGGCAGGAAAAGAAGAAATAACACACATGTAATTGGAGTACCCGAGGAAGAAAGGCAAAACAACAGAATACCTTTCTGAAAACAAGGACAGCCTAAATCAGAAAGGTATCATTGAGTGGCTGGAAAAATTCATCTGGAATGATTCGTTCTGCCACATAGTCTAGTAAAATTATTAGAATTTAAATATCAAGAAAGATCATTAAGAATTCTAAGCAGCTGGGTTCAGTGGCTCAGCCTGTAATTCCAGTACTTTGAGAGGCCGAGGCAAGTGGATTGCCTGAGCCCACGGGTTTGAGACCCAGCCGGGTAACTTGGCAAGACCTTGTCTCTACAATAAATCAAAAATTAGCCAGGTAGGATAGCGCGCGCCTGTAGTTCCAGCTACTTGGAAGGCTGAGGTGGAAGGATCTCCAGAGCCCAGTAGGTCAAGGCTGCAGTGGATGGGAGCATGCAACTGCACTCCATTCTGGGCAACAGAGTGAGACTCTGACTCAAAAAAGAAAAAAAATCCGGGCTCGGTGGCTCAGCCTGTAATCCCGCGCCTTTGGGAGGCTGAGGTGAGTGGATTGCCTGAGCCCGCGGGTTCGAGACCCGCCTGGGCAGCGAGACCTCACCTCTACAATAAATCAAAACAATCAGCCGAGCGTGGTAGTGCATGCCTGTAATTCCGGCTTCTCAGAAGGCTGAGGCGGAAGGATCGCCGGAGCCCAGCAGGCAAGGCTGCGGTCACTGCACTCCAGTCTGGGCGACCGAGTGAGACTCCAACTCAAAAAAAAAAGGCAGTTTCTGTCTCTCGTGCCAGCTCTGGCATGTCACCCTGTCTTTTCTCTCTTCTTTCACTGATAGACTTTGTTTGAATACTAAAAAAAAAGAAAAGAAAAGAAAAAGAAATTTCAAAAAATGTTTTGGAACAAGAACAAAGAAAATCAATAGTATTAGAGGAGAGCTGAATAACTATCAACAACCTGATCCAATGAGCATTTATAAAGCATTTCATCTAACAAGAGCAGAATACACATTCTCTTCAAGTACACATGGAACCTTCACCAAGATAGATCACATTCTGGGTGATAAAGCAAATTAAATGAAGTTTAAATAATTAAAATTATACAAAGTATGTTCTTAAAACATAATGGGATGGATGGCGGTGGGGGTTGCCTTCGAGCTCTGGTTGGGCTGATCTGGCGATGGGATTGACATACCTTTGGCCAGAGATTTATTACATCCATCCTTGGAAGAGGAGAAGAAAAAACATGCCTATTTTTTCATTGATATATAATAGTTAAACATATTTTAGGGGTAAATGTGACATTTCAATACCCCATATACCATGTGTAATGATCAAATCAAGGTAATTGGAATATCCATCACCTCAAACATTTATCTTTTCTTTGGGTTGGGACTTGCTGATTTTCTGTTTGCTTTTCCTATCAGTTACAGAGACAGGAGTATTAAAGTCTCCAGCTATAAGTATGGATTTGTCTATTTCTCCTTTTAGTTATTTCACTATTTGCTGCCTGGTTCAAAGTCCAAATTCTTACTTGATGGATGCAAAATGTCCAGGTTCCTACAAGGTCACCACGGTTTTCAGCCATGCCCAGACTGGTTCTTTGTGTGGGTTGTTCGACAGTGTTGTCCCAGCCTGCAGAGGGAAAGGCAGAAGGGTGTTCATTTAGAAGAAAGCAACACTAATGACCCACCCAACTTCCTGAATTTGTGTTCTCACAGGAAGTCTTATCATAAGTTCAGTAAGGCAACGCAATTACATTTGACTCTGTAAGGTATACAGCAGTGACCTCCTACTTGGGTGGCAGTTTTTCCACGAAGTTTTGATTATGGTCACATAAAAAAACATAATGGAATTAAACAGAAGCAGACACATATTCAGAAAATCATTAAATATTTAGAACTTAAACATAAAATTAAAACATATAAACATTTATAAGTAACCCATGAATCAAAGAGGAAATAAGAGTTTAGAAAACGTTTTGAATTGAATGAAAGTAAAAATGCAAGATATTAAAATTTGTGGACCACAGCTAAAGATGTAATTAGAGGAAAATTAAGATAATTAAGAGAAAGATTTCAAACCAATGACCTATGCTTCCTCTTTAAGAAGTTAGCAAGAAGCCGAGCGCAGTGGCTTATGCCTGTAATCCCAGCACTTTGGGAGACTGAGGTGAGAGGATTCGAGGCCAGCCTGAGCAACATGGTGAGACCTTGTCTCTGCAATAAATCATAAAAATTATCTGGGTATGGTGGCACATACCTGTAGTTCCAGATACTTGGAAGGCTGAGGCAGAAGGATCACCTGAGCCCAGCAGGTCAAGGCTGCAGTGGCTGTGAGCATGCCACTGCACTCTAACCTGAGGGACAGAGTGAGATGCTGACTCAACAAAAAAAAAAAAAAAAAAAAAAAGAGAGAGAGAAACTAAACTCAAAGCATGCAAAAAGAAGAAGATAAAGATAAGAGCAAATGTCAGTGAAAATGAAAGCAAAAAAATCAGTAGAAAAAGATAATGAAACAAAAACTGGTTATTTGAGACAAGCAATAACAATTGATAAATCTCTAGGTAAACTGATTAGGAAAAAGAGAAAGAACACACAAATTATCAATATCAGGAATTAAAAAGTTAACACCTTTCTGTGATTTTACAGGTATTGAAAGGACAAAAGAAGAATATTATAAATTTTATGCCCCCAAATTTCATAAGTTGGGACAGGTGTCAGCATAACATGGTTCATCGGTAAAATGATCCCATGAATTAAGAATGGTCTTTACATTTTTAAAGAGTTGTGGGAAAAAAAGCAGAAGGAAAGAATATGTGTCAGAAAACCTATAAAGCCCCCAAATACTTACTCTCTGGTCTTTTACAGAAAAATTTTCCTGACACCCGCCTTAGATAAAATAGACACATTCTTTGAAAGACACAAATCACCACTATTCACACAAGAAGAGATAGACTAAATAGTTCTCATATGAAATAGAGACAGGGCAAGGCTGGTTAAGGCAGGTGATGTAGTGGGAATATTTCACAGAGAGACGGACACTGAGGCTTCTTTGCCAGGAAGCAGCGTTTATTCGTGCTGGTGCCAGCTCAGTAGGTTCACATCCAAAGCCGCTAGGCATTGCCTTATATACAATTTCTTTATATCGGAACCCTTATGTCTCCCTTATAAGGCTACAGTTCGGCATTTTTCATTTGATTGGATATTTAGCAGCTCAGGCTGCAGTGAGCATTACAAGTTACACACTGACTGGTTTTACATAGTCATTTCATTTGCATGTCCTAGTTGCTGATTGGCTTACAAGATCACCATTCTGATTGGATTCCGCCAAAAGTCTGAACATGTGACCTGCCAAAGCAAAAGGTCCACGAAAGAGAAAGCACAAAGAAGCAGGAAGTAACTTATTTTCCCTTTTCTTACTCCTGCATTTTAGGAGAGCCTCTGTTTCAGTGAGGCAAGGTGAGGGTGCCAAACTTAAGGGGACACTGACTCTGAAGATGTCCCTATCAAAGAAAGTGAGTGCTTCTTAAATTTTGTACTATTTTGAAAAAGCTTGTTAACTCCTTAAGAAGTTAAATATATATTTGAAATGTGACTCCTGTGTATTCACCCCAGATAAACAAGAGTAAATGCACACACCAAAGACATATACACACGTTCCCAGCTCCAGGCACAATCACCAAAGCAGCCCAAATGCTCGAAAAGTGGCAAATGGATAAACAAATTGGATGCACCCATTCAGTGGAAAGTACTTAGTAAATAAAAAAAAAACAAACTACTGTTTCATGCAACGTGTGTGAATTCCACACATATTTTACTAAGTAAGAGAAACCAGATTCAAAAGGCTCTATGCTGCAAGATTTCACTTCTATGAAATTCTGAAAAAGGCAAGACTCTAGGGATAGAAACAGGTAAGTAGTTCCTAGGGGTTGGGAATGGTAGAAGGGGTTTGACTACACGAGGATGTGGGAAATTGGGGAGGGTGGGGATAGGATGGTTATATGTGTTAATTGTACAGTCATTACACAATTGAATGCGTTTGTCAAAACACATCGACCTGTACTAAAAATGGTAAGTTGTGCTAAACTTAAATTATGTGTTAATAAAAAAGGAAAAAAGAGTGAGGAAGTTCTTTATGAACATATAGAGAATTTCTAGGATATGCTTTTTAAGTGAATAAAGGAATGCACAAAAGGTGATCTAAAAGATGCTCCCCACTAACCGGGCTTGGTGGCTTGGTAATCCCGCGCCTTGGGAGGCTGAGGTGAGTGAATTGCCTGAGCCCCTGGGTTCGAGACCCGCCTGGGCAACTTGGTGAGACCTCATCTCTACAATAAATTTTTAAAA
>NW_007253737.1:164528-173337 GCF_000164805.1 Carlito syrichta | reverse complement strand
GAGACCCCAACTCCAAAAAAAAAAAAAAAAAAAGATGCTCCCTTTTGGATGACAAAGAAAGGAAGCGAGGACAGAAAATGAGTAAAGTCTGCAGAAGACTTGAATAACGCTCTCAACCTAGTCAACTCAATTGACATTTTGGAGCATTCCACCCAACATCAACAGAACATACATTTTTATACTCTTTTTTTTTTTTGGAGTTGGGGTCTCACTCTGTAACCTAGACTGGAGGGCAGTGGCACGATCACTGCTCACCTAAGCCTTGAACTCCTAGGCTCAAGCAATCCTCCCCCCTCAGCTTCCTGGGTAGCTTGGACTACAGAAGCATGCCACCACGCCGAGCTAATTTACTTTTATTTTTATTTTTCATAGAGACAAGGTCTTGCTATGTCGCCCAGGCTCCTGGGCTCAAGCAATCCTCTTACCTTGGCCTCCCTAAGTGCTAGGGTTATAGGCATGAGCCACTGTGCCTGACCTAGAACATACATTCATGTCTAGTGTACATGGAACATTCATCACGATAGGCCACACACTCTTGTCTATGAAACAAGTCACAATAAATTTTAAATTTTGACATTACAGAAAGTATGTTCTTTGACCACAGCAGAAATGAATGAGAAATTAACAATGTCTTTCCTGCAGAACAAAAAAGGAAACCAATGACAGAAAGATGTGTGGAAAAGCCCCAGATATTTGTTTTATCTTTCTTTTTTTATTTTTTGTAGAGAGGAGGTCTTGCCATGTGGCAAAAGCTGGTCTTGAGCTCTCAGGTCAAGCAATCCTCCTGCCTCAGCCTCCCAAAGTGGGTTTTATTTTGTTTTTAAACGAAAGGCCTCGCTACACAAAGGAGAGAGGTGTGCAGACAGGTTGGCAGATTCCCCCTCAGTGTTCGGGGCTTCTGGGAACCCTCCCTGCCTCTCCTACTGGCTTGCTGCCCTCCCTCTGCATACTGCCATGGCCCAAGGTTGCCTGGACCCTAGCCTTTCACCGGTTCTACAGCCATCTCTCTCCCCAGGCCTGGGCTCCTTGAAATGTGGGGGGAATTCAGTGGGGCGAGGGCTTGGGCATAGGAGCCAGAGGCAAGGCTGCCAGATGTCAGTGGTGCTCTCAGAGGCCAGAGACTATGCCAGAGTCGAGCTTAACCTACTCCCTCATAACTGACCAGGGATCTCCAAACTGGGGATTTGGGATGTTTGAACCACAAACACTGGAATGTCTTTAGAAGGTTTCTGTAAAACGGATACAAGATGCCTGCGTCCCAAAGGAAGATTAACCGGGCACAAGACAAGGAACTGGCTTTCCCAGCAAGGAAGCCAGGACCCGAAGTGAACCTGGGCATTAGAGAGGAAGTTCAGCCCAGGCCGGTGCAACCAGCAGCCCACACTCAGCTGTGTAGAGTTTGGAGTGAAGAGCTGACCTGGAAAGAAAAATAGCTCCACTGGCAAGAAGCCCTTCCTTGGTCCTCTGGCCAAAGTCCTGCTGCATCATTGTAGGCTGCCCGTGTGTTTCTTTCAGAGTCAGATCCCTGCTTTGTGACCCCAGGTGGAGCGCAGTGGTGCCACTGCGCTCACTGGAGCCTGGACTCCTGAGCTGAAGCAATCCTCCTGCCTCGGTCTTCTAAGCAGCTAAGACTACAGGTAACACAACACCCAGCAAATTTTTTGTGGAGATGGGGGTCTTGCTATGTTGCCTGTGCTGGTCTCAAACTCTGGCTGGCCTCGAGTGATCTTCCCACCTTGGTCTCCTAAAGCATTAGGATCACAGGCATGAACCATCATGCCCAGTGTGATTTTTGTTTTTGGAGCTGGAGTCTCACTCTGTTGTCCAGGCTGCAGTGCAGTGGCACACTCATGGCCACACCAGTGTCTACCTGCTGGGCCCCAGCGGTCCTTCTGTCTCGGCCTTCCAAGTAGCCGGAACTACAGGTGCGCTTGGCCTGAGTTTCATTCTGTGACCACATCTTTCCTCCATTACAAAAGACCTGCCGCGGCACATCATCAACACAACTACGACAGATCTGAATCACAGTTTCCCAGGAGAAATTGCCACCGACTTGTTAGCCCTACACTACAAATTTTCGGTCTGTCACTTTCCGTTTTTCCTTCTCACTTCTAGCAAATTACAAGTGAAGACAGTCTGAATCTGTCTCCTCTGTATCTTCAGGATTCTTCTGTGTTTATGCCTAGGAGTCCTGTGTACTCTTGTGTGTACCCAGATTTTTGTCTCAATGCTGAAACATCATTTGGAAAAGCAAATGACTCTGAAATCTGTGAAGAAAGCATCAGGTGCAGGTGTATAAGGCTCTTGTTTCCAAAAGTCTTGCTTCTGAAACATCCTCCAGTGTGATAAAGAAACATTCATTCAACAATCCGGGTCTCTGTTACTAGTTCTCTGTTACTAGTTCGATGTGCACAGGCAAGTGTACATCTGTCAGGTGTGGATCATGGAATACAGTCCCTAAATTGGCGGTGCTCTAATCCTTGGACTCTGTGTGTGTTGCCTTACAAGGAGGCAAAAGTGACTTTGCCAGTATGATCGAGGGCACAAAGCTTGAGATGAGGAGATGACCTAAGTGCGCGCAGGCCACTCACCTGAGTCCTTGAAAGTGGAAGGCTGCGCCAAGGTTACAGCGGGAGGGCCTCAACAATGGAAGAGTCAGAGATCCAAGACCAAGGCACATTCAAAAAAGAAGAATAAACGAGCAGAGAGGCTGCAGTGCTGGGGCTCAGACCGGCACTTGATTTGCTGAGAGGCCTTGGAAGCCGCCACAGAATCCAGGTCTCGCTACCCTGGTCTCGCCCCCCACCCTCCCACCAGTCCAGGGAGAGACACTCTCAGGAATTTCTCTGTCTTATCAAGACAGCGTCTTTCCAAAACAAATGCAATTGCCTTCACCCTCCTGCCCAGGGATCTCACCAAAGAAAGAAAACTATCATGGGAGGAATGTGAGCCTCTTTTCAAGGATCGGCCTGGAGAGGTGCTGGAATGAGATGGTTGTCATGTCCCACCACTCCCCCCCACCCCTGAGCCAGGGAAACATTTTGAAGCCACCTGCTACATGGACTGCAGGCCGAGTGTTGCCACCAATAGCTACAAATTAACTTAGTAATGGCGTATCTTGGATGACGTAACTCACACCCTATAGGTCAACAATGTATAGCCAATCACTAATCAGTGTTTTTTCTGTAAACCAATGAGAATTCCTCACAAACAACTTTTGTAATCTCATTCTCTCCTGATTTGTCCTTTTTTTCTTTAAAAATATGAGCCTCTCCTCTGGTCTCTGGGATACTTCTCAGCGTTTCCTAGGCTACAGTGTTTCCTAGGCTCAACCTTGGTCCCAATAAACTCTCTACCTATATTAATTAAAGGAAGTTTCTCTTAAAATTTTTTTAAAAATTTAAAAATGTGGGGTACAAGCGCAGCGGCATGCTCCCAGCCACCACAGCCTCCACCTGCTGGGCTCCGGCGATCCTTCTACCTCCGCCTTCCAAGTAGCCGGAACTACAGGCACTTGCTACCGCGCCCGGCTAATTTTTGATTTTTTTTTTTTTTTTTTTGAGTTGGAGTCTCACTCTGTCGCCCAGACTGGAGTGCAGTGGCCGCTCCCGGCCACCGCAGCCTCGACCTGCTGGGCTCCGGCGATCCTTCCGCCTCAGCCTTCCAAGTAGCCGGAACTACAGGCACTTGCTACCACGCCTGGCTAATTTTTGATTTATTGTAGAGACGAGGTGTCACCAAGTTGCCCAGGCGGGTCTCGAACCCGCGGGCTCAGGCAGTCCACTCGCCTCCCAAAGTGCTGGAATTACAAACTGAGCCACCAAGCCCGGTCCCTTTCTTGTAGTATTATGATACTACAGTGTTCAGGCTCCACTTATGAGTAAGAACATGTGGTACTCAATTCTTTGTTTCTGTGATAGATCACTGAGTATGATAGACTCCAAATCCACCCAAGTTGCTACGAAGTCCATAGTTTTATCGTTCTTTATGGCTGTGTAATATTCTGTCATGTATATGTATCACATTTAAAAAATCCAGTCCTGTTTTGATGGGCAGCACGGTTGGTTCCATGTTTTTGCTGTTGTGAATATTACTGCAATAAATATGCATGCACAGCCGGGCTCGGTGGCTCAGCCTGTGATCCCGCGCCTTTGGGAGGCTGAGGTGAGTGGATTGCCTGAGCCCGCGGGTTCGAGACCCACCTGGGCAGCGAGACCTTATCTTTACAATAAATCAAAAAATCAGCCGGGCGTGGTAGCGCATGCCTGTAATTCTGGCTACTTGGAAGGCTGAGGCGGAAGGATCGCCGGAACCCAGCAGGTTGAGGCTGCGGTGGCCGGGAGCGGCCACTGCACTCCAGTCTGGGCGAAGAGTGAGACTCCAATTAAAAAAAAAAAAAATGCATGCACAGATATCTTTTTTGTAGAATGATTTGAGTTCCTGTGGTACTATTCCCAGAAGGGGGAATGCTAGGACATATGGAAGATCAACCTCTAAGTCTTTTAGGAATTGCCATACTGTTTTCCATAGAGGTTGAATTAGTTTGCACTCCCACAACAGTGTAGAAGTATTCCCTTTTCCTCCCATCTTTGCCAGCATCTGTTGTTTTTATTTTATTTTAATTTTTTTTGAGTTGGAGTTCTACTCTGTCGCCCAGTCTGGAATGCAGTGGCACACCGCTCACAGCCACTGCTTCCTTGACCTGTT
The DNA here is from genome assembly GCF_000164805.1 of Carlito syrichta. Taxonomy (NCBI): domain Eukaryota; kingdom Metazoa; phylum Chordata; class Mammalia; order Primates; family Tarsiidae; genus Carlito; species Carlito syrichta. The sequence goes on along the minus strand of NW_007253737.1, from coordinate 168,630 downwards.
GTGTTCAGGGGATCCTTCCACCTCTGCCTTCCAAGTAACTGGAACAATAGGCACACGCTACCATGCCCGGCTAATTTTTGTGATTTATTGTAGAGACGAGGTCTTACCAAGTTGCCCAGGCTGATCTTGAACCCTCAGGCTCAGGCATTCCTCTTGCCTCGCCTCCTAAAGTGCTGGGATTACAGGCTAAGCCACTGGGTTCAGCTGTTTTTGTTTTATTAATGATGACCATTCTTCCTGGAGTTAGTTGGTGTCTCAGTGTGGTTTTGGCTGGCATTTCTTTGATGATTGGTGAGGCTGAGCATTTTTTCATGTATCTGTTGGCTGCTTATATGGTTTATTTTGAAAGGTATCTATGCATGTCTTTTGCCTACTTTTTTACGTTGCTACTTTTTTCCTTTCAGCACTTTTGAGTTCCTTGTAGATCCTGGATGTTAGACCTTTGTCTGATAAATAGCTGGCAAATATTTTTTTCCCCATTCTGTGGGTTGTCTCCCCACTGTCTTGATGACTTCTTTTGCTTTGCAGAAACTTTTCAGTTTGATGAGGTCCCACTTGTCTATCTTATCTCTTATGGCATGGGCATTTGGGGTTTTGATCAGGAATTGGTTGCCTATTCCAATTTCCATAAGGGTGTCTCCTGCATTTTCTGAGATTCATATAGTTTGAGATTTTATGTTTAGGTCTTTGATTCATTTAGAGTTGATTTTTGTGTATGGTGATAGGTGAGAGTCCTGTTTCATTCTTCTGCCGTGGTCAGCCAGTTTTCCCAGCATCATTTACTAGTAGGTTCTCTTTTCCCCAGTGGTTGTTGGTGGAGGCTTTGCTCAAAATAAGTTGGTTGAGAAATTGGAGTTTTGTTTCCAGAATCTCTATCCTGTTCCATTGGTCTATATGCTTGCTCTTGTACCAATACCAGGCTGTTTTGATTAGTGTAACCTTATAATCAAGTATAAAGTCTGGAAGTGTGATACCTCCTGTGGCAGAGAGGGGCTGAAAACAGTTAAAATTATTCCTTTTATTTATTTATTTATTTTTGAGTTGGAGTCTCACTCTGTCGCCCAGACTAGAGTGCAGTGGCTGCTCCTGGCCACTGCAGCCTCTACCTGCTGGGCTCTGGCGATCCTTCCGCCTCAGCCTTCCAAGTAGCTGGAACTACAGGCGTGCGCTACCACACCTGGCTAGTTTTTGATTTACTGTGGAAATGAGGTCCCGCCAAGTTGCCCAGGCGGGTCTCGAACCCACAGGCTCAGGCAATCCACTGACCTCAGCCTTCCAAAGTGCGGGATTACAGGCTGAGCCACCAAGCCTGGCAAAATTATTCCTTTTAAAAATCAACCAGCAAGTTCCAGACCTGCTAGACATGGGATGTGAGAAAACCTAATAGCCAAAGGTGGCTTTCCTGGAAATGCAAGAGAGTAATCCATTCACAACCTTACCCCTGCATCCTCTCTTTGTGACGTTATAGGTTCACCCCTGTTTGTCATGTATACCCTAGAGACAATTCGTTCTTTAAAAATCTTGTTTTGCTAAATACAACCTTGCAAATTCCAAAGAAAAATGTATAGCCATACAACCTGACTCCCCTCTCTTACCTAAACTAATGAATAAAATCCCTCTCCTCTTTCTCCAGGTTGCTCAGTCTTGGAGCACTAGCCCGCAGAGTCGTGCTGGCCCTAATAAACCGCTATTTCCTGAGATAGCCTCGGTGTCTCAGGCTCTCTGTTTTCCCGTAACACTCCCACTTTGTTTTTTGGGTTTTTTTTCTGAGTATTGTTTTGGCTATTCGTGGTCATTTTTGTTTCCATATGAATTTCTGTATTGTCATTTTCAGGTCTGAGAAGAATGATGATAGTAATTTAATGGGTATCGCCTTGAATCTATAGATTGCCGTGGGTAGGATGGACATCTTAACAATATTAATTCTTCCAATTCATGAGCATGGGCTACTTTTCCTCTTTATTTTAACATCAAATTGAGGACTACATTCTGACTGCTCTTTGAAAGGTGATACCTATAAAAACCTAGAAGAAACTTAGCTTATACTTAGTTTAGTCTTTTTGCCTCCACATAGCCATTAGAAAGTATTCAGACATTCTATTGCAGAACAAGCAGCCTATCCCATCCCCCCTAGGCAAATCTCCATCAGACGCAAGACTGGACAGTCCAACCTTTTGATCCATGGTTTACCATAATAATTTCTGGCAAACTTTTAGGTTCCTTGTCAAGGCTAAAGATCAAAGATCACCCTTTGGTTGGCCAAAGTCATAAAAATAATATGACCATCTTTGGTCAAGGAGTTTGAGTGGCAAATATCTAAGTTTGTGAATTGCAAATGTCTAACAAATCTCTTGCAGGAAACCCCCTCCCCCCAGGGTTAACCTAATCAGCCCTTTGTGAGCTAGGTGACACAAATAAACTCCACCATGGCAGCCATCATGTGACTAACCTACCCATCGGCCTGCTGTCCATCACCTGAAGTCAGTACCTGCGCTTGTCTGCCCCTTTGTGATGATGTGAAAACAGACCACCACCCAATCACCTTAATGCTCTTCCCCCATCTAGGGGACTAGCCTTATAAGGACTCAACCATTGCCTGGTGTGGCCATGTGCTTTTTGAGCTATGGCTGTCGCCACACTTCCTGGCTTTGGACCCCTACCCCACCTTGGGGAGGTGAATCTTCTCTCTCCATTCTCTTTCTCTCTCTAGTTTACTTTTAAATAAACTTTCTTTATCTTGCAATTCTTTGTATTACTTGGATCTCTGGGTTACTGGTGCCTCCCCCACCCCTCCAGCACACTGCCCTCATCCTATCTGGACCCTAACACTTTTCTTTTTATTTTACTTTCTTTTTTTTTTTTTAAGCAATCAAGTCTCGCTATGTTGCCCAGGTTGGTCTCAAACTCCTGGGCTCAAGCAATACTCCCCCTTCAGTCTCCCAAAGTGCTGGAATTAGAAGCGTGAGCCACCACCCCCAGTCATGACCTTTTTCTTTACTTTGTCAAATTTCTAACTAAGGGGCCTAGATAAGTTTTTTTTTTTTAAATTTACTATAACGTGGTTTAACAGATAAAAGAGGGAAATTAATGTATTTTATGACCCTGTAAAGCTGTTTCTTGGGGAACTCTGGGGACATTTTATGACGTCTACCCATTCTCTCTGAAGTCTGCCACCTCTGAAGCTTCAGTTTGAGTCTCTCAACATTCCTTAAGCTGCCCATTTCATCTGCTGTTTCCAGAATTTCTTAGCGAACACTTGTCAACTGATTGCCTAACACGACACTTTTGAACCCGCCTATAGCCTACAAGCCCTTGCCCTTTCACTTCTCCAGGACACAACAATGCAAATCTCACACGTATTGATCTATGGTTTCTTGTAGTTTCTGTGTTGCTAAAATGTACACAACCATGGTACAATTCAATCACAGTGAGTACACATTCTCAGGACCTCCTGGGGACAGATGGCATAAGCCTAGGTCACTCATATTTGGCTCAGAATAAACCATCTCAAATATTTTACAGAGCTCGGTGTCTTTCATTAAAACAAAACAAAAACCAGGAAAGGTCAACCACCAGAGAAGTGAAGAGACTGGGAGTCATGACCATGCTCAAACAGACTTTCCCTTTACTTTTCAACACCCAGAGCATACCTAGAGGCATTGTTTGCATAAACAACCTTTGTTCCTCTGCAACTCCACCTCGCCTGGCCTCAAGTCATCCTCTCACCTCAGCCTCCCACCACACTGACATTACAGGTATGAGCCACTGTGTGTGGCCAACACCAAGTTTTTCTTGTGAACTTCCACATTAAGTCTCAACCAGATATGTTCATAGTAGCTTTGTCTTTGAGCATTCTGGGTTATGGCAAATTTGTGAACAGGCATTAAATAAAGTCATTTCTAATTGTCTGGCTTTGTATTATTTTGTCCCCCTGAGTTATATTTAATATGAATGGAATAATATTTTAGATAAACTCTGAGATGTTTTTGCAACATCAAACATGGAAGTGTAAAAGCTTTCATGGTATATTTTTCAGTTTAATAGACAAGTTTGTGTTAGGTCATGATGGCAAATCTCTCTTTTTTTTTTTTTTTGAGTTGGA
>NW_007253737.1:162111-164508 GCF_000164805.1 Carlito syrichta | reverse complement strand
CCACTACAGCCTTGACCTGCTGGGCTCTGGCAATCCTTCCACCTCAGCCTTCCAAGTAGCTGGAACTTATAGGTGCGCGCTACCACACCCGGCCAATTTTTTGTATTGTAGAGATGAGGTCTTGTCAAGTTGCCCAGGCGGGTCTTGAACTCGCGGGCTCAGGCAATCCACTCACCTTGGCCTTCCAAAGCATGGGATTACAAGCTGAGCCACTGAGCCCAGCCTTATCTTTTTTTCTTTTTTGAGTCGGAGTCTCACTCCGTCACCCAGGCTGGAGTGTAACGGCATGCTCACGGCCACCCCAGCATCGACTTGCTGGGCTCTAGTGATCCTTCCGCCTCAGCCTTCTAAGTAGCCAGAACTACAGGCACACACTACCATGCCTGGCTAATTTTTGATTTTTTTTTTTTTTTTTTTGTAGAGATGAGGTCTCGCCAAGTTTCCTGGGCTTGTCTCAAACCCATGGGCTCAGGCAATCCACTCACCTCAGCCTCCCAAAGTCTGGGATTACAGGCTGAGCCACCAAGCCTGGCCGGCAAATATCTCATATACTGTTTGTTGCAGCAAAATAAGTTTGAAAAACACTGTTTAGACAATGTGGGGTGTTAAGTTGTGTTAGACTTTTTTTTCTATAAGACTGTTTACAAAGACAAAATATTAAGGAAAAAAGGATTCCCAGTGGGTAGAGGGTTTTTCTCTTTCTTTCTTTTTTAGTTGTTGTCTCACTTAGTTGCCCAGGCTGGAGTGCACTGGCACACTCACGGCCACCGCAGCCTCAACCTGCTGGGCTCAGGCGATCCTTCGACCTCACCCTTCCAAGTAGCTGGAACCACAGGCGCACATGAGGGTTCATTTCAAGACATTATTGAGCCATAAGACTTGAGGTGCCAGATAGGTCAAGTCCACTCAGAAACCTCATGAAACAAATACGGACTGCCTCTCCTCAAATCTCCATTTCTGGTCAGAATAGTGAGAGTACAATTTCCAGCTGCTGCCTTTACTCCCTGTATAGGGCTCCCTTGGCCATCCCATTCTGGGTCTGCCTCGGCTGTGTGTCCAGGTCATACTGTGTATACTGGCCTAGGGCCACATTTCATCATGACCATGGGCTGAGAACAAATTTTGCCAAAACATAGTAACATTTAACAAAAAGAAACACAATCTCACATAGCTTTTGTAAGGCTGGAATTGAAGAGTGGCTTACACTGAGTGGTTCTGGCATGGGCTTCTCACGAGGTTGCAGTCATCTGAAGGCAGGAGGATCCAGTTCCAGCAAGGCCCACTCACATGGCCACAAAGCTGGTGTGGCTGTTGGCCGGAGGCCTCAGCTCTTGCTCACGTATACCTCTCCATGAGGCTGCCTGCGTCTCAACACCAACCTGGGCGTTGGTGCCACGAGCTTATCTCAGAGCGTGTGATACAAGAGACAGCAAGAGAGAAGCAACAATGCTTTTTATGACACAATCTCAGAAGACATGTGGCATAATCTCCACGATATCCGACTGGTTCCCTAGGTCATCCATGTCCACCGTGGGAGGAGACCACACGAAAGTGTAAATACCAGCAGGCAAGAACCATTGGAAGTCACCTTTAAGGCTGGCAGTCATAGGCGGTGATGTGCAGATGCCCATGAGATGAAACTGGCGTTTAACCTGTGGCGCATATGGAGTACACAGGTAGGAAGGTTAAGGCTGGCTCCCGAGTGTGAACTGGCCCAATTCTCTCTTCCACTGGCGGACCCACTTTGCTTCCTTTGTCCACGTCTGGCCTTTGCAAGTGTCTGCACCACCACTCTGCCTTGCAGGCTGCTTCTGCCAGCATTCTGCTTGGTCAGCGGCTAAGCCGGAGGGTAGGCAGGGCTAAGAGGAACATCCTTCACACTGGCTCTTGTGGTGTGTGTGTGTGTGTGTGTGTGTGTGTGTGTGTGTGTGTGTGTGTGTAAATTATAAAACGGGCAGAAAGAAATGGAAAGATAAGCATAATAGACATCCATGTGCCTAACACCCAGGTCTAAGAAGATCTAATAAACATTACTTCGTTGGCTGCTGTAAGACTTTTATCTGTTGAGATTTAGGGCAGTTGTCTTATGCCCAACTTCCCACTTCCAAATCCCCCCGCCATCTCTTGAAGCAATCTGGTGCATAGGGCAGATCCAAGTTATAGTTACCCCATGGTGATAATTCCAGTTTCTGTAAGAGTGGATGGTATTTGCTTGTTTCCAAATGCGTTTTCCAAGGAATGAGAGAATGCCTGATTGCAAGAACAATTAAGAAATCATGGCTTGGGCACCTCATTAAACAAAGGGCCCCAGGACACAGAGGCACTTGAAATTGAGGCTGGAAACCAGTTCTCCCACTCCCAAGCCCCAAGTTGCGGGCCGCTCGTCCAGCTGCCACC
>NW_007253737.1:151286-161540 GCF_000164805.1 Carlito syrichta | reverse complement strand
GCCGAGCCGCGCGGGCCGGGCTGCGGCCGCCGCGCGTCCGCCCGGCTGCTCGCCTTTCTCTGCCGTCACGCCGGCACGCGCCTGGAGAGCCCGGTCGTTGCTTTCTTCCCTTGTCCTGTTTCGGTGGGAAAGCAGGTGTACAGAGCGGACAGAAAGGCCCCGGCGGCAGCGGACCCGAGGGTCGGGCCCGTTTCCTGGTTTGAGGCGCGGCATTGAGGTGTTTTGAAATGCCGCGTCCGGGAAACGGTGAACGGTTTCTCTCCCAAGCCACACCGCGTGAAGCGGGGCTGCCAACCCCTCGGCCCAGACAAAGCCCACCCTGCGGCTGAGGCGGGAGCGAGAGGCGCTGGGACGGGGAGTGACATCTGCCGGGAGGCACTCGGCTCTTCGAAGGGCACCCACCGCGTCACCAACCCTGGGGGCGGGACGGAAACCCGCCCCGGACCTCGGAGGGCAGCAGTTTCCCGCCTGCACCGCCCCGAGGGGCTCCCCTTTCCCCTCAGGAGCAGCCTCTGCTTTTCACGGCTGGGCCCGCTTCCCCTGGCATGGGCAGCCTGCGGAGCACAGCACTCCAGTGACCGCGACAGCCTTCAGGGTCGCCTCCCGACTTGGAGTGCAGGGATGGCCTTCTTGGGCGCCACCGTGCTCACATGTGCCGTGTGTCCCTACAACACATGGGCTGAATTGCACTCCTTTTCCAACCGGAAAAAGAAGCGTTAAAATCAAAGCTTGCTTTCCACAACCAGTTTCGCTGGCAACCTCATATCCTTACAGCTCCCGGCAAGTTTCATATGGCATTTTAACATTTATGCAAAGGCATACTGGAGCCCTCTCAGCAGTAAATCCAGTTACCTGCAGGCTTGTTCTGGGGATTCTATATACTCCCCTGCACCCTCAATCTTTTTTTTTTGAGTCAGTCTCACTCCGTCACCCAGGCTGGAGTGCAGCAGCATGCTCACGGCCACTGCAGCCTGGACCTGCTGGGCTCACGTGATCCTTCCTCAGCCCTCCAAGTACCACACCCAGCTTATTTTTTTATTTATTGTAGAGACGAGGTCTCGCCAAGTTGCCCAGGCTGGTCTTGAACCCCTGAGCTCAGGCAATCCTCTCACCTTCACCTCCCAAAGTGCTGGGATGACAGGCTTGAGCCTCCGCACCCAGCCCACCCTCAATCTTATAAAAACCTCCTGTATGTTAATCAAGTTTCCCAGCTATGATTCCCTTCAGAACCTGGCGGCTGGTCTTACAATCTGTCTGAATGTTGTTCTCCTCTTTCTGAATATATTGTCTTGCCTCCTTTTCCTTTGATCACCGGCTATTCAGGTATTTAATTCCTTCCTTCCATCTATCTATCTATCTATCTATCTATCTATCTATCTATTTATTGAGTTGGAGTCTCACTCTTGTCATCCAGGTTGGGGTGCAGTAGCACGCTTATGGCCACCACAGCCTCCACCTGCTGGGCTCAGGCCATCCTTCCCCCTCAGCCGTCTGTGTTGCTGGAACATCAGACGCATGCCACCATGCCCGGCTAGTTTTCTTTCCTTCTTTTTTTTTTTGAGTTGGAGTCTCACTCTGTCACCCAGGCTGGAGGGTAGTGTCATGCTCCCGGCCACTGCAGCCTCAACCTGCTGGGCTCCGGCGATCTTTCCTCCTCAGCCTTCCAAGTAGCTGGAACTACAGATGCGCGCTACCACGCCTGGCTAATTTTTTCCTTCTTTTTTTTTTTAAATTGTCAGATGGGTAACATGCCCACATCATAACAAGGTTTAAGTGTGGCACTTCTCACACAGGTGCGCGTGAATATCCAATCATCACACTAGACAAACTACAAAAGGATCTCCTGATACCATCCTCTGACAATTCAGTAAGATTAAGGGTCTGTGTGGCATCACCCAGTAGTAGCTAAATAAGGAGTGGAGACAGTGGTGCTAAGAGTTCACACTCACTTCCTCAGCCTTATGTCCTCTGCAGAAGCAGGCAGACACTATGGCAAATGTGTGTGCACATTTGCGAGGTTAGGCAGGAGCCGAGGGGTCAGCAAGGCCAATCACGAAGCAGAGCCCGGCCGCGCTGCAGACCCAGCACACACAGCCAGAGGTCTGACAGGAGAAGCTGGACAACCCAAAAGCCCTCAGGAGGTCTGGCTCCTTGCTTGGTAAGTCAAGGGAGCTTCCCTCCTGAGGCCGATTATCAAAGATAAGAGACTAGGACTCTGCACCAATGATGGAGAATAAGGACTTGTAATGGGATCATTTGCCCAGGGTGCAGCGAGTTCATATACCAAGGTTCTACGGATTGCAGCAGAGAAAAGGGTTTAGCCTCAGATCTGCCTCCCTGAGGAATTTGGGGCCAGGGATTTTAAAGGGTTTGGAGTGGCCTCAGGGGTAGGGATCACTGATTGGTCAAAGAGTGCAGGGTCAATTTATGGGATGAGGAGATGAAGAAACTGCGTGCTGACTGGCTTTCTCTGTAGGGTCTTCAAACTTGTTGGTGTCTCTGTTCCTCTGGAACTGAGGATTTGAAAAACATCTTTAGTAATTTTTAAACAAAAGTCTTTTATTCTAGCATCACAGATTGTATCTGTGGGGATGTAAATCAGTTTTTTTTTTGAGTTGTAGTCTCACTCGATCACCCAGGCTGGAGCGCAGTGGCATGCTCAGCGTCAACCCAGTGGGATCCAGCCATCTTTCCACCTCAGCCTTCCAAGTAGCTGGAACTACAGATGCACGCTACCATGCCTGGCTATTTTTTTATTTTGTTGTAGAGACAAGGTCTCACCAGGTTGCCCAGACTGGTCTTGAACCTGCAGACTCAGGCAATCCACTCACCTCGGCCTCCCAAAGTGCTGAGATGACAGGCTGAGCCACCGAGCCTGGCCGTCAATCAGTTCTTACACAGAAGCCCCATGACTCCATAGTCAGAAATTCTACCTGTAAGAGCAATGGTGATGCAAATGGCCAGCATGCAGTGATACCTGACTTCTGGCTACAAGGAAATGGGCTAAACTGCAGCCTGACTAAGGCTTAATTAAAAGGATGTTTCTGCCCAGCAATGTATGCCTCTAGCATGTCATTCTTGTTAACCACATGAGGACAGGTTCCCGGAGAGCTTCTGGACAGCTGACCTCATGGAACGAGAACAAAAACTCATCCATGAAGGCCAGGCATGGTGGCTCACACCCGTAATACCAGCACTTTGGGAGGCTGAAGCTAGAGGATTACTTGAGCCCAGGAGTTTGAGGCCAGCCTGGGCAACATAGTGAGACCTCATCTCTATAAAAAAAAAGGAGAGTGGCATCCCCACATCCACGGGAAGACCTTGCCCTATGTATCCCTTCCTCTAGCTGCTTTTTCATATCCTTTAAATTATTCTTCATAACAAGCAGGGACTAATTTCCCTGAGTTTTGCGAGCTGCTCTAGCTAAGTAACTGAGTCTAAAGTGTGGCTCCTGGGATCCCACCTGGGAAGCCAGTTGGTCAGAAGTCCCAGAAGACCACACTTGCAACTGGTGTCTGAAGGTGGGGGCAGTCTTGTGGGACTGAGCCTCAGCCTGTGGGATCTGATGCTACCTCCAGGCAGACAACATGAGAACTGAACTGGACTGGGGACACGCAGCTGGTGCCAATGAAGAACTGACTGCTTGCTGATGGGGAGAAATCCCCGCACATTTGGTCACAGAAGTCTTTCTTATTGTTATTTTTTTAGACAGGGTCTTGTTATGTTTTGCAGGCCAGTCTCAAACTCCTGACCTCAAGAAATCCTCCTACCTCAGCCTCCCAAGTAGCTGAGTGAGATTACAGGCACACACCATGTTGCTCAGAAAGTCACAGAAGTCTTCTGTGTTTATTGTGGTGTGAGAGCAGAAAAAAAGTTTGAGTTTTTTCCGCTCACAGAGGAAGGCCTATTTACCTGTTTCTTTTCTCCGATACATCATGTCCAGCTTTCAACAAAAAATTACAGGCATGCTGAAAGGCAAGAAAAAACACCAACTGAAGAAACAAAGGAAGCATCAAAACCAGGCTCAGATATAGCAAAGATCTTAGAATTATTGGACTGGAAATTCAAAATAACTTTGATTATCAAGCTAAGGACTCTGATGGAAGAAGTGGACAACAAGCAGGGATAAGTAATGTAAGCACAGAAATAGAAACTCTAAGAAAACATCAAGAGGAAATGGCAGAACTCCAAAACAGTAACAGACACAAAGGACACCTTTGGTGGACACAGTTGAATACAGTCAATGAGCTTGAAGACGTGTCCACAGGAGCTTCCCAAACTACAATGCAAAGAGCAAAGAATGATGAAATCCAGAACAGAATATCCAGGAATGATGGGGCAATTATGAAACATGTAGCATATACATGGTGTGAACACCAAAAGGGACAGGAAGAGAGAAAAGAGCAGGAAAAGCTAAAAAGCAAGAAGAAATAACCACTACGAACTTTCCAGATTCGACTACAGAAACCCAGCTGGGTGTGATGGCACATGCTGGTAGTCCCAGCGCTTTGGGAGGCTAAAGCGGAGGCCAGGAGTTTGAGACCAGCTTGGGCAACACAGTGAGACCCCACCTCTTACAAGATAAAACTTAAAGCTGGGAAGGTAGTGCATGCCTGTAATCCCAGCTACTCTGGAGGCTGAGGCGGGAGGACTGCTTGAGCCCTGGAGTTTGAGGCTGCTGCGAGCTGTGAATGTACCATGCATCTTGACGTGGGTAACAGAGCAAAACTCCATCTTTGAAAACACAAAACAAACAAAAATATATATTACAGAAACCAAACTACAAATCCAAGAAGCTCAGAGAAGACCACTTAGGATAAAAAACAAAAAATCCATACCTAGGCATATGATACTCAAACTGCACAAACTGAAGACAAAGAGAAAACCCTACCTTACCTATATAAAGGAGCAAAGGTAAGAACTACATCAGACTGCTTTTCACAAAACAAGCAATGAGACCAGAGTGGAGAGAAATATTTAAAGACTTGAAAGTAAATAACCAGTGATGCAGATTTTTGGTGAGCTATTCCCCTTGACTGTGAACTTCACAAGCATGTTTTTCCCCCACCTGAGGTGGGACAGGATGGCTGCAGGGGGCTGGACCTAGATACTTCCCTTTCCAGACATTGATGGCTGGAGGGGCCTGGAGTGGGGTATTCCTCTTCTCTTGAATTTAGGAACATGTTAGTCCAAGTTTACGGGGATACTGCCATGGAGAAAACAGCATCGTACGCATGGACTGAAGGCTTTTCTGAGGGAAGAGAAAGCATCACTGATGAAGAGAGATCAGGATGGCCAGAAATGAGTAGAACTGATGAAAACATTGCAAAAATTCACTGAATCATGCGTCAAAATCTTCAGCTGACTGTGAGAAGCACAGATCAAGTAAGCATCAACAGGGGCTGGGTTTGGTGGCTCAGCCTGCAATCCCAGCACTTTGGGAGGCTGAGGCAAGTGGATTGCCTGAGCCCGTGGGTTCAAGACCAGCCTGGGCAACTTGGCCAGATCTCGTCTCTACAATAAATCAAAAATTATCTGGGTGCAGTGGTGCATGCCTGTAGTTCTTGCCACTTTGGAAGGCTGAGGCAGAAGGATCGCCTGAGCCCAGCAGGTCGATGCTGGGGTGGCTGTGAGTGTGCCACTGTATTCCAGCCTGGGCAACTGAGTGAGACTCAAACTCAAAATCAAAAAAACAAAAACAAAAAAAAGCATCAACGAGTGAGACTCAAACTCAAAAAAAAAAGGGAAAATCCTAACTGAAAGTTTTGGCATGAGAAAAGTGTGTACACAAATGGTCCTAAAGGACTTCTTGCGTTATGACAAAGCATGAGCTCACACAGCACTGTCTGTGAGGGAGTTTTTAGTCAGCAAACAGGTCACTGCATTGGAACACCCTCCCTAATCACCTTATCTGGCTCCCAATTTTTTTTCTTTACCCAGAGATAAGGAAATATTGAAAGAAGACATTTTGATGACAGGACACCAAGGGTCACATGACGACAGCCCTGATGGCCATTCCAGAAAAAGAGTTCCAAAAGTGCTTTGACAGGTGGACTGGGTGCTGGTATTGGTGCATAGCTTCCCAAAAGGAATACTTCAAAGGTGATGACAGTGATATTCAGCAATGAGGTATGCAGAACTTTTTCTAGGATGAGTTCATGAGCTTAATTGTCAATCTCGTACATTGCATTTCATCAAAATTAAAAACTTTTGCTCTGAGAAAGATACTTTTAAGGGGCCGAAAAGACGAGATACAGACTGGGAGAAAATGTTTCCAAGTCATATATCTGATAAAGAATTTGCATCTAAAATATATAAAGTATTCTCAAAACTCAATAATAAAAAAAAGAATAATCCAATTAAATGGCTTAATGGATGAAGATATATTTCACCAAAAGATACACAGAGGGCACATGAGCATGTGAAAATATGTTTAACACCATTAGAGATATGCAAATTAAGATCACAAGGTGATATCACTCTATGCTTATGAGAATAGCTAAAACAAAACATGAGAACAATACCAAATGCTGATAGGGATGCAGATAAGCTGTATCTTTCATACATTGGTGGTAGGAATGCAAAATGTTTCAGCCATTTTGGCTTTAGCTGGGCATGTGGTACATGTATGTGGTTTCAGCTACTCGGGAGGCTGAGACAGGAGGATCGCTGAGGCCACGGAGTTTGAGGTTGTACTGAGCTATGACTGTGCCACTGCACTCCAACCTGGGTGACAGAACGAGACCCAGAAACTCCCCCCAAAAGCTTCAGTTTCTTAAAAACCAAATGTAAGCCGGGCTCAGTGGCTCAGCCTGTAATCCCGTGCCTTTGGGAGGCTGAGGTGAGTGGATTGCCTGAGCCCGCGGGTTCGAGACCCGCCTGGGCAACTTGACGAGACCTCACCTCTACAATAAATAAAAAAAATCAGCTGGGCGTGGTAGTGCACGCCTGTAGTTCCGGCTACTTGGAAGGCTGAGGTGGAGGGATCTCTGGAGCCCAGCAGGTCGAGGCTGCGGCCGGGAGCGGCCGCTGCACTCTAGTCTGGGTGACAGAGTGAGACTTCGACTCAAAAAAAAAAACAAAAACCAAATGTACATTCACCATATAATCCAATCATTCCTGGTCATTTATCCTAGATGAATAAAAACTTAGGTCTATGTAAAAAGCCTATACACAAATATTCATAGTGGCTTTATTTCTATTAGCCCAGAAATGGAAGCAATCCAAATTTACTTCAATAGGTGATAAGAAAATCTGTACTTTTGTACCATGGAATATTCTTCAGCAATAGAAAGTTACAGATTTATTTAATATACACGACTGTGAGAGCTCTGAAGGGCATTATGCTGAGTGAAAAAAAGCCCAAATCAAAAAGCCATAAACTGTATGATTTGATTCATATAGCATTTGAGAATTGAAAAATCTTAGATTTAGCATCAAATTGATTGCTAGGGAGGGTAGGCGTAGAAGGGTGGTTCTGTTTGAAAGGGCAGGACAAGGGAGACCTTTGTAGTGCTGCAATAGTTCTTGTTCTTGCTTTGTGGTGGTTACACAAATCTGCACGTGTGATAAAATGACAAAGATACACACACACACACACACACACAGTACCAATTTCTGGTTTTGATGTTGCACTGAAGATATCTGAAATGTAATCATAGCTGGGCTCGGTGGCTCAGCCTGTAATCCCGCACTTTGGGAGGCTAAAGTGAGTGGATTGCCTGAGCCCGCGGGTTCGAGACCTGCCTGGGCAACCTGGTAAGACCTCATCTCTACAATAAATCAAGAAATTAGCTGGGTGTGGTAGCGCACGCCTGTAATTCCAGCTACTTGGGAAGGCTGAGGCGGAAGGATCGCTGGAGCCCACTGAGCCCTGCAAATTTCTCTTTAAAAAAACTTTCTCTGGGCCAGGTTTGGTGGCTCAGCCTGTAATCCCAGCACTTTGGGAGGCCAAGACTAGTGGATTGCCTGAGCCCGTGGGGTTCGAGACTCACCCGGGCAACTTGGTGAGACCTCATCTCTACAATAAATAAAATAAATTAGCTGGGCATGGTAGCGCACGCCTGTAGTTCCCACTACTTCAAAGGCTGAGGCGGAAGGATCACTGGAGCCCAGCATGTCAAGGCTGTGGAGACCAGGAGCGTGCCACTGCACTCCAGCTTGGGCAACAGAGTGAGACTCCAACTCAAAAAAAAAAAAAAAAAAAGAGAAATTCACTTTTCTTAGAAACTCTGAACTATCACAGTTTTTGTTAAAACTAAGCAAATTTTGAATTTGTCATGTATCATAAAGCAGAAGACCAGTTTAAGAAAAAAAAGTAAATAGCCAGTCTTGTAATGTGGTGAATTAAAAACAGATGCATCACCTGGACTAACTTAAAGACAGAGTAGAAAATACTGTATGGACAGCTACTAATGAGGCAGGCATAGTTAACACAATTTAGAAGTAGTCAGCCAGATTTTCTTAGGCAGGAGTGATTTAGAACAGGGTAAGCATTCAGATATTTTGCGTATCAGTACATGACCTTCACCCCATCGACCAGACCTGACCACCTTGAGGGTTGGAATGTGGAACTACCATGCAGTAAATCACAGAAAAAATAGGGAATTACCTGAAACACAGTCATGATCTATGAAAAACCCATAGATCCTGAACCCTGAATTGTACCCCACATCTTTAAAATTAAAAATTAAGCCGGGCTCGGTGGCTCAGCCTGTAATCCAGGGCCTTGGGAGGCAGAGGTGAGTGAATTGTCTGAGCCCGCAGGTTCGAGACACGCCTGGGCAACTTGGCGAGACCTCATCTCTACAATAAATAAAAAAATTAGCTGGGTGTGGTAGCGTGCGCCTGTAGTTCCAGCTACTTGGAAGGCTGAGGCGGTAGGATTGCCGGAGCCAAGCAGGTTGAGGCTGCAGTGGCCAGGAGCGGCCACTGCACTCCAGTCTGGGTGACAGAGTGAGACTCCAACTAAAAAAAAAAAAAAAATTAAAAATTAAAAAAAGAAAACCCAAATCTAGTTCGAAGTAATTCTCATTATTTAGAAGGTCCTTGTGACCTTTAGGTTGAGTTGGTAATAATCAAAACTTGTGACCAGACACCTACAGCCACTCTTAGCTCAGAAAAGAGTCTGCTTAATCACTGCTGTAAAGTTATATAAAGCTTGTCAGAGGCAAGCATGTGTCCTTTCTCTTAAGGCGCCCGAGCTTTGAGTGTGCCTTTTCTTCCAACAAAATTCTGTCTTGAACTATACCTTGGACTCGCCCCAAAATCCCTCTCTGTGGCAGAATCAAGAACCCACGGAACAGCTGTACCTGGCTCCACCTGGTATCACAAGACAAAAGCTCCCTGAAGAGATGAATTTTAAAGTACACACGTTTATTCCTTAAAATCATTTTGACTCCTCTTGTTCCATCAGGTAATAGGAAACACAACACAACCGTTAGCTATGCAAGTGCTTAAATGCAGCACACACGGCTAACAGATGAAGCAAAGGTTTTTAGTTCTTGTTCTGGCATTCTCAGGGAAAGGGCTCTGTGTTCTGCAACCGAGAGTCAGTGAAAATGACCACTTTCAACGCACTGCCAGTTTTTGAGTAGGGATCTCTCGGTCCCCAGGCCGCAGGGCAGCGGCACGCTCCCGCCACCGCAGCCTCGGCTTGCTGGGCTCGGGCGATCCTTCGAGCAGCGGGCACCGCCGACGCGCGCCACCACGCTCGGCTCGTGTTTTGATTCGCCGCAGATACAGGTCCCGCCGCGTTGCCGGGCTGGTCTCGAGCCCCTGGACTCAGGCCACCCTCTGGTCTTTGCCTCCAAAGTGCTGGGACGACAGGCCTGTGCCGCCACACCTGGCTCAGTATGCTCTGACGCTACTTTTAGCTCTCGGTTCACTCCGACTTGACCGCCGAAAACATACTCCCCAAAGAGAGAGGCGAAACGGTCCGCCCAGGGCCACGTGCGCTTAGACTACCTCGCAGCGACTCGGAATAAAAAAGAAACTCAAAGCACGAAGGAGTCCCTGCGACTAAGCTGCCATCGCCGGAGTGAGACAGGCCGCGCCGGCTCACGCAGTCCAGAGCCTCCTCTCACCAGCTCGGGCCGCCGGCCACCACCCAGGGCTTCGACGGAGTCCAGGATGCCGAAGCGTCCAGACCGCGCGCCGGGGCTGCGCACAGAGGGCGGGGGAGGGCGCCCGAACCCAACCCGGCGGGGACGCCGAAGTCCAGGTCCGGCCGCAGCGCAGCGAAGCGTCGCGGTC
>NW_007253737.1:122341-150135 GCF_000164805.1 Carlito syrichta | reverse complement strand
CAGCCCGCGGGCTCAGGCAGCCCTGTCACCTCGCCTCCCGAGTGGGGGACGGCAGGCGCGAGCCACCGCGCCCGGCGTGAAGCTGCGTTTATGAAAGGCAGGACGCATCATGTTTTGTGCAGTGGCATGGTGCCTTCATAGTGCATTTTTAACTTGAGGGGAGCAGATTGAGCTATGAAGAAAATTCTGTTAGCGCTTTTCGGCAGTTATCTGTGATCGTTTTCGTTAAACTACTTTGAGCCGAAACTAGGTTTGTGTGGCTCACAGCATTTGGTTTTGCAAATGGATGTATAGTAAATGTATATGAATTATTTGCGAAGTTATTTTGTTTCTCACAAGGAATGATTCCTGATTTTCCTTGCCACTATCATATATGTTGCAACTCAGGTGCCCATCAATTAAACGCGCAAATTATATATATATATATATATATATTTTTTTTTTTTTTTTTTTTTTTTTTTTTTTGAGTTGAAGTCTCAGTGGCACGCTCACAGCCACTCCAGCATCGACCTGTTGGGCTTTGGGGATCCTTCCACCTCAGCCTCCCAGGTAGCCAGAACTACAGGCGCGCTGCCATGCGCCCAACTAATTTTTTGATGTATTGTAGAGACGAGGTCTCGCCAAGTTGCCTGGGCTGATCTAGGACCCGCGGGCTCAGGCAGTCCACTTGCCTCAGCCTCCCAAAGTGCCGAGATTACGAGCTTGAGCCACCACGACCGGCCACATATGCTGTTTTTAAGAGTTTGTTAGCTATTATATTTAGTTCAAACGTGGAAGAAGACAGAGTTGGTGATGAGTTAGATTATACCTGTTCTGTTTCCCAAGAAGTGGAATGCATTTGCCATACATTATTTTTATTAATATTCTCTGTATCTTGTTGTAGATAAATGAGCAAGATAGAGTGTTTCAGTTTACACATACTAGGGCCTCCGTTTGATTGATGACACGTTGGCCCTAAAGCTGTTAAAGGGTTTTTCTGTGTGTCCCTCATGCCACAGGCACAGCGCTGGTGATTGTGCAGTGCCATGTCCCACATTCTGGTAGCAACTTTTAAGGACCTCTAGGGTCAGGGCGGTAACACTATACAACGAAGACATACTCAGGACCATGCCAGTGAGGCGCTTACCTCTGTTTCTCTGGATGGTGCTTTCCTCTGGTATTACCTGCGGAGTCAAGACTTGGGTGAGGGTGGCAAAGCTCGTTTGTGTTTAGCTTTCCTCCCTTTCTCCTCCTCGGTGGTGCTCTGCCTCTTCCCAAGAGCATACTCTTTTCAGAACAGTGCAGGGGGATCTCTGGGTAAGTCACAGGTTCATAGGGTTTTCATTTTATCCATCTTACACTTGTAGAGTTTTTCAGCATCTGTACTCTTAGAGCCACACTCCTTTCTTTCCTGCTTGCTTCCATCCAGTAATGAATGAAGCCTGGGTGTGTTTATATTGTTTTGAGGACCTCCCGTATTTCAGGCATTGTGCTAGGCATGGTGACCATGGCGGGCAAAACTCTCTGCTCTTGTGGAGCTTCCATTCAGTCCCCAAAGCCAGCCTACGTGTAGATCTGTCTGGCTGGTTGGCTTGCTTTGGTTCTGACTTCAGGCCACTCCCTTGGTTTCAGGTTGAAATTGTTTTTCTAGCCGAGCTCGGTGGCTCAGCCTGTAATCTCGCACCTTTGGGAGGCTGAGGTGAGAGGATTGCCTGAGCCCGCAGGTTCGAGACCCACCTGGGCGACTTGACGAGAACTCATCTCAACAATAAAATTAAAAAATGAGCCGGGTGTGGTAGCGCGCGCCTGTAGTTCCAGCTACTTGGAAGACTGAGGCGGGAGGATCGTCGGAGCCCAGCAGGTCGAGGCTGTGGTGGCCGGGAGCGGCCACTGCACTCCAGTCTGGGTGATAGAGTGAGACTCCAACTCAAAAAAAAAAAAGAAAGAAAGAAATTGTTTCTCGCTCAGTCACTTTTGTCCCAAGGACTTGGGCCAGAGAAGATTCTTGGGCTTCCTTTGGTTCTCACAGGAAAGCACTTTGTTCAGTTTGACTTCTTGTAAAGCCAGAGAACCATGGATATAGCATGGTGTGGTAGAAAAAGTAGGCAGGTGTGGGCTCTAGGCACTGCTGTTTCTCAGTTGAGCAAGGAACTTGGTCTCTCTGAGCTTTCCCTTTGCTTATTTTTACAGTGGGGATGATGATGTTTTATCCATGCACGCACCATATTTCTGGAATTTTTATCATGGCCAGGTGCCGCGCTGTTTGCTTTGCTGAGCAAAGTAGACATGCTTGCTAATCTCAAGGAACTTCATTCCCTTGGGATATTGTATGCAAGAATTAGATGGCCCGTGTGTAAAGCACGGAACACCATGCCTAACCCAGAGTTATTGCTCAGGGTCTTTTGTCATACCTCAGTTACCTCCCCACTCTGCATGCTGTCTGCCTGGGTCACTCTGTGCTGGGGTGTCACTCTGTGCTGGGGTGTGTGATTTGTCATCAGGAACTACCACTTTCTGGAGATGACACTTCTAGGCCCCTGCAGGACAAGTTGAAACACAGCCGGTGACATAATTCTGCTTGAACAGTTCATATGCTCTGTCTCCAATTTAGAAGCTCTGACTTTTGGGGAGGATTTTTTTCCTCCTAGCCACAGAGGATACATTTCCAAGGTCTATTTTTGAGGCCGTGTAATAAAGATGATGTACCATTCTGTACTTTAGAAGATCTCTTTTTCTTATGATAAAATGTTTTACTGCGACAGTCAATTCTAGAATAGTACTTGGCATGTTACAAAGTGATTTTCATGTTGCCATTTCATTCTCACAGCGACCTTGTGCAGCAGATATTGTTACTCCTACTTTATAAACGGAAGACTAAAGGCCAGGGAAGTTAGGTAACAAGTTTATGGTTAAATTGCCAGTAAGTTGCAAACTCAGAAATTGATCTAGCTTCCCAACTCCAGACTGGAGTGCAGTGGACACTCCCGCCAGCGCAGCCTCGACCTGCCTCGACCTTCCGGCGATCCTTCCGTGTAGCCGGAATTACAGGCACGCGCTACCATGCCCGGCTGATTTTTTGATTTATTGTAGAGATGAGGTCTCGCTGCCCAGGTGGGTCTCGAACCCGTGGGCTCAGGCACTCCACTCACCTCAGCCTCCCAAAGGCGTGGGATTGCAGGCTGAGCCACCGAGCCCGGCTAGGTTTTCTCTTTTTATAAACCGTGTTTGTTCTATCATGCAGAGCAAGTTTTGGGGGCTGCAGTCCATGGGACTGTGGGAAGGCTGGCTATGGGTAGTCCTGAGAGACTTCTTGAGTGGTTTGGAGTTGCATGTAAAAGTTCAGGTCCTTGCTTGCTCCTGTTTGGCAAGGACAGTAACTTTACTAGGTTCCAGAAGGAGCCTACATCTCCCTCCCTACCCTAGCCAGGCATCACTGCTAGCAAGTTTCCTAAAATAATAAAATAAAAATAAAAGGTTTAGTTTAGCTCTGTTTTCAGTAGGTTTTTTTGTGTGTGTGTATTCTTTTGTTTCTGCAGTCTCCCACCTCAGTCTCCTGAGTAGCAGGGACTATAGGTGCATACCACCATGTCTGTCTGATTTTAAAAAAAATATTTCTTTGGCTGAGATGGGGTCTTGCTGTGTTGCTCAGGCTGGTCTCCGGCTCCTGGCCTCAAGTATCGTCCTGCACTGGCCTCCCAGAATGCTGGGATTACTGGCCTGAGCCACTGCACGGGGCCTACACATACTTCAGAGCGTCTTTATAAATAGGATGCCCATGTTAATCCTGTGTTTGTAAAGTAGCCACTTTACTCTTTTTTTTTTTGAGTTGGAGTCTCATCTGTCACCCAGGCTGGAGGGCAGTGGCACGCTCCGAACCACTGCAGCCTCGACCTGCTGGGCTCTGGCGATCCTTCTGCCTCAGCCTTCCCAGTAGCTGGAACTACAGGGGCACGCTACCACGCCCGGCTAATTATTTATTGTAGAGACGAGGTCTTGCCAAGTTGCCTGGGTGGGTCTTGAACCCGCAGGCTCAGGCAGTCCTCTCGCCTTGGCCTCCCAAAGTGCTGGGATTACAGGCTGACCCACGAGCCTGGCCAAAAGCCCCTTTTCTATTAGTTATAATTTATTTTTCTTTTGACTAGTGTTCTTCAGAGGTATTATGTGTTATGTAAAGCAGGATGCTAACACAAATGATCATGTTTTTTGTAAAAGAAGCTACTGAAAGCTACTGACTGGTCTCTCTCAATGATTTTTTTTTTTTTTTTGAGCCAGAGTCTCACTCTTGTCACCTAGGCTGGAGTGCAGTGGCATGCTCCCAGCCACTGCAGCCTCCATCTGCTGGACTCAGGCAGTCCTTCTGCCTAAGCCTTCCAAGTAGCTGGAACTACAGGCTTATGCCACCATGCCCAGCTAATTTTTTAATTTATCGTAGAGATGAGGTCTCGTCAAATTGCCCAGGCTGGTCTTGAACTCGTGGATTCATGCCGTCCTCTCACCTCGGCCTCCCAAAGTGCTGGGATTATAGGAATGAGCCCCTGCACTCAGCCAATGATAGATTTTATAACCAGTATCAAGGAACTTGGATGAGACATTCAGAAGCACAAGTGTGACTTAGTGCTTCCCACATGCTCTTTTAGTTCCCACTCAAGTGGGTGGAGCTTGGATGCTGACTTATATAGCTTGGGGGGAAGTCTGGTTAAAGTCTGCTAGGCAGACTTTGGGCTGAGAAATAAGATCAGTGAATTCGCTGGCTGGAGACCTTTTTCTGAAGTGGTCTCGATGCTGTGAGGATCCTTATGAGACTGCTGATGGAAGCAGGTGGCCTGTATTCTGTAGTCATGCTGTTGGCCAGTGACCCAGCTTCCTCATTGTGTAGATGGGGATAGTTGGCCTGGGAACCCACTGAAATCTTACATTTCCTCCTTTTACTAATTTATTTTATTTTGAGTTGGGATCTCACTCTGTTGCTCAGGCTGGAGTGCAGTGGCACTATCATGGCTTACCGCGGCTTCAAACTGCTAGGTCAAGTGATCCTTCTGCCTCAGCCTCCTGAGTAGCTGGGACTGCAGGTGTGTGCCACCACGCCCAGCTAATTTTTTAAATTTTTTTGTAGAGAGAGGTCTCGCTACATTGCCTAAGCTGGTCTGGAACTCCTGGGCTCAAGCAATTCTGCCTCGGCCTCCCACAGTGCAGGGATTATAGGTGTGAGCTGCTGTGCCTGGCGGGTTTCCGTTGGAGACCCCTTATACTGTACTAGTTTCTCAGGGCTGCCGTGACAAAGTTCCACAAGCTTAGAACAACAAAAATGTGCTGTCTCACGGCTCTGAATGCTCGAAGTCCCAAATCAAGATTTTGTAGGACCATGTTCCTTTTGAAATCTGTGGGGGAGAGTCTTGGCTTGCCTCTTGCCACTTCTGGTAGTCCCGGACATTCCTTGACTGACAGTAAAATTTTAGTGTCTGCCTCTGTCTTCACCTGGGATCTCCCTGTGTCTCTTCATGCAGTCGTCCCTCTGTGTGTACCTGTCTCAGCATCCAGGTTTCCCCCTTTTCTACCACCAACCATGTTGGGTTAGGGCCCACCCTAATGACCTTGTTTTAATTTGATGACCTCTGTAAAAGACCCCCTCACAAATAAGTGCACTGTCCTGAGATACGGGGCTGTTGGGGCTAGGGCTTCAGCGCGTCTTTTTGGGGGACACAGCTCCAACCCTTGTATCCACCATTTGTGTTTTCATCGGTCTTGCCGTTTTTACTCTCGTGCTGTATGAAGTGTGGTTGTGTGCAAGCTGATGTGGTGCCTGCTGCCTTCACACCTCAGCCTAGGGTCTGGTGGGCTCTCCAGATAGCAGGAGCATTTCTCTTCTGTAACTTGAATGCTGTTTTGTGTTTCCAAGTATGAAAGTTTAAAATATTACATTGTTGCAGAACTTTTAAAATTATTTTCTTTTCAGGAATTTTCTGTAAAATAGGACTTCTGATTGTACTCACTGGACTGTGGCTGTTCTCTTCAGCAAAGGCAGATTCAAAAGCCGTTACAACCTCTCTTACAACAAAATGGTTTTCCACCCCATTGTTGTCAGAAGCCAGGTAAGAAGACTGCCCTCACGTGTTCAAGTATAAATGTGGCTTCTGCCAGTGAAAACTGAGGGACTTTTTAGGAAGTGAGGTGACCATCAAATGCATGTGTTAAGGGCCTCTTTCAGTGTGCACTGTGTTCTGTGCTGCACCAAGGCAGTTAGGACACAGTCATCTTTTAGTAGGACCAGGGTTGTATGGATTCATAGAGGTATTTAGGAACTTCTTTAGACAGATGTCTCAACTGGTTAAATTATTATGTCTCCTAGGAAAAACACAAATGTGGTGAGAGAAGAGAGGGCTATATTTAAAGGAGATGTTTTCCTTATTTGAAGAAAATTTTGTGAGATGATCAATAAAAGGAAGAGAAGAGAACTTGGCAAGGTGGGGGAGAAGAGGACGTGCTCCCTTAGGAACTTAGGAGAAGACTCCTGGATAAGGGAGTATGGGGAAGGCTGAGGAAGTGACCAGGTTTTATTTATTCAAGAGGCTCATGTTCTGCATCTTAATATCTCCAAAACTGGGCTCATTTTTAATCCAATCAGAAAGTTATCTTACGATTAAAATAGGTAGCGTTTTTCATAAAACAGTGGTATGTCTTAAAATCAATAAAATATAATATAGTCAATGATTTCTTGGGAAACTATGTATCAAGGGTGCTGTAAAGCTAGTGTTCATAACAAATATAATATGAGATACCTCTCTCTATAGCCAGGTTTAATATTCTTATGAATGGAAACTTCTTTTTACTGTATTTCGAGTAACAGAGTTAGGGCTCTCAGATGTTCTTTCCAAAGGACACATGTAGGTAGGTTGAATAGCAGGCACTTGGTAAACCTCAGTGTTTGACAGTGCTAGAAATTTGAACTACCATGCCACTCCAGTTAACTTAGTAGTCCGCCTTTGCTATCCTCAGTTTAGAATTTTGTCTTCTAACATCTTCCCCTATCCCTAAAAAAAGTGGACGAAGAGTTTTGCCATGTTGATTGTACGCAGGAGCGGCCTGCCTCCTGAGGAAAGAGCCTCACTTGGTGTTGCTGAGAGGGCCAGCGGAAAGGCAGGGCATGTGGAAGCCAGTCTCGACTAGCTCAGGAGCCTCCAACGGAGAAACGCAGAAGAAACTTTCTTTCAGTTGGAATCTCTCTTTTGTCACCCAGGCTGAGTGCAGTGGCACGCTCACGGCCACTGCAGCCTCCGCCTGCTGGGCTCAGGCGATATTCCTGCCTCAGCCTTCCAAGCAACTGGAACTACAGGCTTGTGCCACCATGCCTGGCTAGTTTTTGTGATTTATTGTAGAGACGAGATCTCACCAACCTGCCCGGACTGGTCTCGAACCCCCGGGCTCAGGCAGTCCCCTCGCCTTGGCCTGCCAAAGTGCTGAGATTACAGGCTGAGCCTCTGCTCCTGGCCTAGACTTTCTTTCGTCACTCTTTTGTGCCTCCTTTTTCTCAGTAATGAAATGGCAAAACTAAATCCCAGACCCCTGGTATGTATTTCATAGTGATGTTATGATAACTGACAAAATGGATTGCGTTCAGGTGTCACAACTTTATTAGCTACAGAATAGTTGTAAAAGTGAAGTGACTGTTGAGAGTTCATATTGTGGAGGGTAAGGGGGATCCCCCCAAAACCAAAACAAAGGTGAAGTGACTGAAGGTCTTGAAATCCCAGACTGCCTGAGCCAGGGTTCTAACACTTAAACTTGCTGCTAATTTTATTTTGAATGACTTGGTGTAAATCTGAGTCACCGATTTATTTCACTTTCTGAATAATTTCGTACAAGTAACTGTAACAGTTGTCTTATATAGTCTGTATAACATTCTTAACTGAATTACATTTTAGTACTTTTATTTACACTAATTTCTTGGTATTCATGCATTGTCCCATAAGTTTCTTACGGCATGCACCTATGGACTTTGGAGAATGCTAAAATTTCGAGTAACATAGAGTTAGGATTCTCATGTCAGCCTTAAGTGTTCGATTTTTTTCATTTACTTTGATGACTGAAGTGGGTAGGATATAACGTTTCCTTCACCAGCTTTCCCGTTACAAACATCTCCCCCTTTTGTGATATGCTGGGTCATTTGCCATTTTGGCTCACTATTTTGAGGCCTCTTTTCCTGTAGCTATTGGCATACAATTTGCCAAAGTAATGGGGTATGTAGACACTCAGAAACGAGCTTATACTAATCCACTTAGCAGACATTTCGAAGGTAGATGAGGCCATCGTTCTTCCTTCCTGTGTCTGTAGCAGACCCTGATGATGGATTGAGGCGCTTTGTCCATGTGACTGAGGGTGGGGGCTGAATTTTTTCTACACTGAAAGGCATGTGGCTCCCACTGACCTCTTGCCTTCCTTGCATGTAG
Source organism: Carlito syrichta (assembly GCF_000164805.1). NCBI lineage: Eukaryota > Metazoa > Chordata > Mammalia > Primates > Tarsiidae > Carlito > Carlito syrichta. The sequence goes on along the minus strand of NW_007253737.1, from coordinate 141,712 downwards.
CCCTCAGGGACTAACCCTGTGTGTATTTTTAGGTTGGGCCTGATGTTTATGAAGGGTTATAGATTTATGGTTGTCCATGAAGTGATACTTATCTTTAGTTAAAGTAAAACCCTGAATTTGTTTCAGCAGCTATAGTTATGTAAGCAGAAATATTAAGTAAATAGGTATTATTAAAATAAAAACGAATAATCATTTATTGAGTACTAAATATTGTAATGACCCAAGAATGCAGCATGGTAGAGGTATAAGTCAAGGAGACTTAAATTTACATTCCAGCTTTTCCATTTACATACTCTGTCCCCTTCATTAAGTTAATAATGTTTCTGATTGCAGTTTCTTTTTTATTTTTTGAGTTGGAGTCTTACTCCGTTTCCTAGGCTGGAGTGCCATGGCACGCTCCCGGCCACCGTAGTCTCTACTTGCTGGGCTCCAGCGATCCTTCTGCCTCAGACTTCCAAGTAGCTGAACTACAGGCGCACGCTACCATGCCCAGCTAATTTTAAAAATTTTATTTTAGAGACGAGGTCTTGGCAAGGTGCCTGAACTGGTCTCCATCCCGCGGGTTTAGGCAGTCCACTCGCCTCAGCCTCCCAAAGTGCTGGGATTATAGGCTGAGCCACCAAACCTGGCCTGCAGTTTCCTTATTTGGAAAATGGCTATTTCTCAAGGTGACTGGATTTGAGGACATGGGTGAATAAACCAAGCATAGTGAGTTACATGATAGACCCTTCTTAAATATTAGTTTCTTCTCCTTTTCTAGCACTATGTAGAAGGAAGGCCAGTTCTGATCTTAGAAAATCTTAGAAATCTTAGAAAACAAGATGTGTGTTATCCTAGTGGGTATTCCATTAGATGTGTGTTATCCCAGTGGGTATTCCATTAGATTGTTTATAGTACTTTTTAAAATTAAAAACTTGCCATAGATTGTGACATTTCAAAATGTGTATCAATGGAGAGAATGGTATAATGAGCTCTCTCTGTATTCATCACCCAGGTTTAACAATTACCAGTTCAAGTCCAATAATTATCACCACCACCACCCTCTCCTCCCCTCTACTGGAATATTTTGGAGCAAATTCCAGACATCATGTAATTTCATCTATAAAATCATAGAAGTTTTTTACTTTATGGAAGAAACTAAGAGCAAACAAATACACTGTGGGGGAAAAAAGGGCAGCATTCCTGTAATAATATCTTTTATTGTTCTCTCCCCTGGATTTTTTCAGTGTATCTAGTAATTAATTTTCTTAAGACTGCTCCAAATTGAGACCTTATAAGACTTATTTATGCAGTGGGATAAAAAATTATGTTTCAAGAAGTTTTTCCATAGTTATATGAAAAGCATGTATTTGTATGTGGCCTTTACCAGGAGGGTCTTATCCTGAAATCCTTGTTTTTGCCACAACTGATGAGTGTGTCATCTTGTCCTCTTCTGCTGGCTTATCTTGTGACTGTGGCTTTAATTAATGAATTTAGCCTTAATTTCATGCCATAATCTGTCTTAGTACCTATTTTTTTAGACTGTAAGCTATTCCAAGTTTGGCGCAGTGTCTGACAGTTACTAGAAAGCCTGGAAAAGAACTACTCTCAAAGATGCACTAAGTAATTTAATGCATTATGATAATGGGTATTTTCAGAAACCTGTTATTGGGGAAGCTGCGTATTATTAGGAAGTGTTTCTTATTTTTTCCCATATTTCTGTGTCTAGCTATGGAGTAGAGTGAGATTGTACACCCCAGTGTTGACAAGTATTGGGAAAGTCTTCCTTTGGCTGGGTAAGCTGAGATCCAGATCTTTAGTTTGCTTTAAGACAGTGAAAGGTTGCCATTACAGCAGTACTATGGATCAGAGGAGAAGATAGCCAGTTGACATGAACCATTCAATTTCTACATGCATTTTCTTGTAGTGGCTTTTGGTTTTTGAATGAAGGGAAATTTAGATTGGCCATTAATTTAGGTTAGTGGCATAAAGAAAAAAAATAAAATAAATAAAGATGACAAGTTCTTAGACCTAATTTTGTTAGGTTAGTGCTTCTTTTCTTTTCCTTTTAAGTTAGGATCTTGCTCTGTTGCCCGGACTGGAGTACAGTACTTGGTCATTGCTCATTGCACCCTTGAACTCCTGGGTTAAGGTGATCCTCCTTTCTCAGCCTCCCAAGTAGCTGGGACTACAGGTGCATGCCACCATGCCTAGCTAATTTTTTGATTTTTTTTTTTGTTGTTGTTTAATGACAAGGTCTTGCTGTTTTGTCCAAACTGGCCTTGAACTCCTGGGCTCCAGTGATCCTCCCATCTCAGCCTCCCAGGGTTCTGGGATTATTGTTGTGAGCCACCTCACCCAGCCGGTGCTAATTTTAAACTAAAATTTGGTGATCTTGAACATTTGGATTTATGGGTGTTAAAAGATTACAACATGCTGCTGTTAGTCTCCCAGAAATTTTTCTAGGCCTTATGTTTTACTGTGGGAGAACCTTAGGCAAAACATATTTTTTGTTCTCTGTAAGGCCTCTCAGAAGATAAGTGAGTAGAACGAGTATAAGAGTGAATGATCAATTCCTAGTTCTACTTCCATTACTGACAGCATTTTTGCTAATGGGGTTTCCTAAGCTTTCTTTATATTGGGACTTACCTGTTGTTAAAACATTTTTATTCAGGTTTCTTAAGAAATAGCTATTAAGTGAACAAGTTAATACGCTAATAAGTTGTTAACAGCTAATAAGCTAGTAACACTTGCTTGGCTTAACAAAAAAATATTATACGTAAGGAAGTATAATATATATTATAGATTAAAAGCCAAACTGTGGACATTTGGAAGCTTCAAAATCTATTTTTATTCTCCTTAGTAATATAGTTAATATTAGAAAATTTTATTGTTTTATTTCTGACATTTCTCCTTTTCTCCCAGTGAATTTTTGGCAGAAGACAGTCAAGAGAAATTTTGGAATTTTGTAGAAGCTAGTCAAAATATTGGATCATCAAATCATCACGGTAAAATTGAAGAAAATGCTTTTTTGACTTTGGTGTCTGGGAAAATACTAGGAAAAAGTAGTGGGTAATGGAAAACATTTTTATCTTTAATGACTTGTGTTATGATGGTAGTCAGGAAGAGTCAACATAACACAAATAAGTATTTTTGAAGTGGGTTATAACTTTGGTTATAAGCAGTACTTTTGGTTCCATACCTTCCACCCTGCTTTTGTTCTATCATGATTTTTTATTAAATTGCTGTGTGACTTTTTTGTGGAAGAATTTCTCATTTTAAAACATTTATTACTGCAACATTTATTGCCTTGCTGAACTATGGTGTGGCCATGTGCTCTTTGAGCTATGGCTGGGCCACATTTTTGTAAGCTTTGGTTCCCTCCCCTACCTTGGGGAGATGAATCTCCCCTTTCTTTCTTTCTTTAATTTGCTTTCTAAATAAATTAAATGTTCTAATCTTAAAAAAAAAAATTAGTATTAATAACAATCTGGTTTGATTCACTCTTTTGTTATGAACTAATTATATCGATGGTTTATTCTCTTTTAAGTTCATTATCATTAAGTTACTACCATCCAGGATGCTTTCCATTTTGGCTGCCAGCCACCTACAACTTGAGTGTCAGGTGATCAAATTGATGCTGTATCCTGTGTCACTTGTTTACAGTTTTTATGATATGCTTTTCTAACTTGATAAATACCATACAGGGCATAAACATTAATAGTCAAAGTTGCTTGTATATGAGTAGTTAAAAACCTTGAATGTTAAAGTACATTGATAGGTATAAGTCTTTATTGAAGAGAAAATGTTTGAAAATGTATGACTGCTGTTGCTATTAATGGACTTGATTAACTTTTAAATTTTCATGAAAATAAGGCACATTTAAAAAGCCATCTTGATTTCTGTTTTGCGGTGTAGATACTTAAAGGTTTGAATGAACATCTGTAAGTTTTACTAGTTTAGAGTTGAATGAAGTTTACAAAAAATCATTTTTTAAGAGTTTGTAGAAAATGTATCAAAGTGGGTTTATAATACAATTTGAACTCTGACATTTAAAGTGAAATTTCTTTAGTATATGTGATATATATTCTTGGTTAAACTTGTGGGAGTATGAATTCTTAGAAGCGACCATAAAGATAAACTAAATGGTTTATTCATTTGAAATATTATTTATATTGGCAACATTTTGAGGTATTTCTGGTCTCTTCTATGTAGAAGATACTAATGCCTTTTGTATTTTACTTAGGTCTTTTATATAGAACCTTTTATTTTATTTTTAAAATGTTATTTTTTTATTTTTTTGAGTTGGAGTCTCACTCTGTTGCCTAGGCTGAAGTGCAGTGGCACTCTCATGGCCAATGCAGCCTCGAACTGCTGGGCTGAGGTGATCCTTCCACTTCAGCCTTCCAAGTGGCTGGAACTATAGGCATGCCCTACCATGCTCAGCTTATTTTTTGATTTACTGTAGAGACAAGGTCTCACCAAGTTGCCCAGGCTGGTCTTGAACCCATGGGCTCAGATAAGCCTCTCACCTTGGACTTCCAAAGTGCTGGGATTATAGGCGTGAGCCACCATGCCCGGCCATGTTGTTTTGATTTTTATTGTGGAGATGAGGTCTCGTCATGTTACCCAGACTGGTCTCAAACCCCGAGGTTCAGGAGATCTCACCTCCACTCCTAAAGTGCTGGGATTACAAGTGTGAGCCACAGCTCCAGGCATCACTCTTTCTTTCAATAAAGAAAGCTTGCTATGTACATTGTTTTGTACCTGGACTTTTCATTTATCCTGAGAATTTTTGTAATACCAGCTCATAGATTTGTTTTTTCCTCTTTCAAATAATTTGGTTCAACTTTTTGTTTGAAAGCTTTTCCCTAAACTTTACAACTTCATCCATATCTCCCCCTCCCCCACGTTTTTTTTTTGAGTCGGGCCTCACTCTGTCACCCAGGCTAGAGTGCAGTGGAATGACCATGGTTCACCATAGCCTCAAACCCTTGGGCTCAGGTGATCCCTCTGCCTCAGCCTCCCAAATAACTGGGACTACTGGCATGCTACCATGCTTGGCTAATTTTTTTTTATTTTTTTTGTGGAGACAAAGTTTTGCTATGTTGCCTAGGCTAATCTTGAACTCCTGGGCTCAAGCAATCCTTTTGCCTTGGCCTCCTGAATTGCTGGGATTACAGGCCTGAGCCACTGCATCTGGCTCAGTATTCTTCAATACCATGTGCTTCCTCATCACACTGTTCAGTTTTGTTTAGTTATTTGAGTAGATAACATGTACTAGGCATTATGGATAAAAAGATAAGTCATCCCCTTTGCCTGTGGTGCCCAAAGTCTAGTTGGGGGGTGGATAGCGAATAAATAATTTAGTAAATGAAGTGATATGTAAGAGAGGTGAGCAAACAAGTATTCTGGGATCTAGGAAGAGATGTAGCTAGTTCATTGAAGCATGGGTAGGATTTGCAGCAACTTCCATAGTAAGTGGTTTCACAGCTGAATTCTTCCTGAGGAAGTAGGTAGGAGTAAGTCATTCAGGTAAGTGGGAAAATAGTGGTCCAGGGGAGGGAACATATTTAAAGAAGTGAAGAAGAGAGAAAAGAGTCCAACTGCATTGTATACTCCAGGGAGCTGCAAGCAATTGACAATAGTTCATGACAGTACACTGGTAAAACTTTGCTATTGCATACCTTTGGAACATACAGCTTTATACTTTATGAACTGTCTTGTTTTGATCTCTCTAGTCATATGAAGTGATTTTGGTTAATGTTCTTTGACAGGTACTGATTATTCCTATTATCATGCAATATTGGAAGCTGCATTTCAGTTTCTGTCGCCTCTGCAGCAGAATTTGTTGAAATTTTGTCTGTCCCTTCGTTCCTACTCAGCAACAATCCAAGCTTTCCAGCAGGTGAGAGCAGTGCTTCTAGAGATCAACGTTTCGTGGGACTTATGGTATGATGATTGGATAGATTGCAGTTGTGCTGGAATTGAATTATAGAATTTTCACTTTTTTGCCTGAAAATTTTTAGGATCCACGATTTGTTTTTAAATAATAAGCAAAACTGGTGTTATGTCTTCAGATTGCAAATTTATAAAAGATAATCTGTACTTATTTTCATATAAGAAAGCAAAAGAATATCGGCTGGGTATGGTGGCTCAAGCCTGTAATCCCAGCACTTTGGGAGGCCAAGGTGAGGGGTTTGCTTAAACCCATGGGTTCAAGAACAGCCTTGGCAATTTGATGAGACCTCATCTCTACAATAAATCAAAAGATTAGCTGGGTGGGGTAGCACGACCTATAGTTCAGCTACTTGGAAGGCTGAGGCGGAAGGATCGCTGGAGCCCAGCAGGTTGACGCTGGGGTGGCCGTGAGTGTGCCACTTCACTCCAGCCTGGGTGATGGAGTGAGACTCCAACTCAAAAAAAAAAAAGACTACATAGACAACCAGACTTTCTTTATGCAGCACAACTGGCTAAACCAACAAATCAGAATCTGATCACAGCTTGTTGGTCTGAAAGCAGCTCACAGGAAATGTTTAGCAACACCATGGGGATGTAGTCAGGAAAATCCAGAATTCAGGAAACATTGTAGGAAAATGATCTAATTTCTTCAATGAATGAATTATAAGAGAAAAGAAAAAAGAGGGACAGAGGAACCTGAAATCAAGAGAGACTTTAAAAAAGTGTCAACCTAATGCAGTGTGGGGATCTTGTATGTATCTTTAGTTGAACAAACTCCCTTGTGTGTGAGAGAGAGAGAGAGAGAGAGAGAGATATAAACAAAAGAGACAGTCTGAGATATAATCACCAACTGGATATTTGACATAAAATAAATGTTAATTTAAAAACTATTTTTTATTATAAAGCATATAGGAAAGTACAACAAATACGAAGGGGGATCCAAAAAACCCTGGAATTTATTTATAAAAAAATTGTGTATTCTTACAGATTTAAATATCAGTTACCTTCAAAGTACTGTCTGATGCAATACATCTATCGAGATGGTTTTTTCCACTGCTCAAAATAGTTTTTGAACTTGTCCATTTAGTGAAGCCTTTTAGTGCTTCTGCCATTTTTTCTTTCACCGCTTCCCCATGTGCAATGTAATTTCCCTTTTAGGACTTTTTTCGTCCAGGGAAACAAAAGAAAGTCTCCTGGGGTGAGATTGGGTGAATAGGGCGGGGGGCATGGGGATCTTGCCATCTTTGGTCAAAAACTACTGAATACTCAGCATAGTGTGGCAGGTATGTTGTCATGGTGGAAGAACCAGGCAGCGGTTTGCTGCGTCTTGGGATATTTTCTTCTGCAGACTGTGGCACAGCCTTATCCAAACTTCCAAATGAAAACTTTGGTTTATTGTTCTATCCAAAAGAACAAATTTCAAGTGTCCTACATGGGGCCTGTCCTCTATAAGATAATTCTGGGGGTTTTTTGGGGGGTGCTCCTTATATATAGTATAATGAATTACTTTATAGTGAGCACCCTTGTGACTGCTACCCAAGTCCAGAAATGAGACTTGGCCAGGCACCCTGGAAGCCATCCATGTACTCTGTCCCTATCACAGCCACCATTCATCCACCAGGAGAAACCATTCTCTCAACCTGTGTTGGAATCGCTTGCTGTGTTTCTTTATCGTTTCTTGCCCAAGAGGTGCATCGCCATACAATAGATCTTAGTCTTTTCCAGTTTTTAAAATTTGGTAATTTGGGGGAAGTTTCTTAATTTATAGGTATTCCTTTTATTCTTTTATTTTTCTGTTGTGTAACTTGGACCATTTGCACTGTAGATTTTTTTCTTAGTCCTTGTTTTGTTGATCACATACTCATGATGGAGTTAAGTATATTCCTCTGTTCTTTGTTTTCTGCAAATTGACACCTGGATCCTGAGACTTGATGAAGATTGGGTTTCCTCCCTTTGTCAAATCTATAGGTAGTGTTCTAGTATTTCGTTAGGAGGCAACTAATATCTGATTTTCTCTTTTTTAATTACCGCGTCTGTGTTTAATCCATTAATTTGGAGTTGCAATGTGGTGACTCATTATGTCATTTCTCTCTCCCTTGTTTCTGGAACATGGATGTAAATAGGCTTATAACCTTACCTGGTACTGTTCGGTGATGCTGTTCACATAGGAAAGGCAGAACACATGCCTGATGGTTTGCTTTTATTTCTGAATGAGTTTGATTCACTAGCATTGTTTTACTTTTGACCTTTTAGGGTTTTTTCCCAACCTTTTTTTACTGTACACACAACAGAAAGTCTACTGTTTTAATCATTTTTAAACATACAGTTTACTGGTATTAAGTACATTCAAATTGTTGTGTAACCATCACTGCTCTCTGTCTTCAGGCTGTTTTTTCATCTTGCGTAACTGAAAATAATAACTGCCAATTTTCCCTCCCCCTTCCCTTCAGGAACCACTATTCTACTTTTTTTTTTGAGTCAAAGTATCATTCTGTCACCCAGGCTGGAGTGCAGTGGCACACTCATGGCTCTATCTGCTGGGCTCCGACCATCCTTCTGCCTCAGCCTCCTAAGTAGCTGGAACTACAGGCACACGCCACCATACCTAGCTAATTTTTTGATTTATTGTGGAGGCCAGTTCTTGCCAAGTTGCCCAGGCTGGTCTCCAACCCTTAGGCTCAGGCCATCCTCTTGCCTCCGCCTCGCCTCGTCATGAGCTATCAAACCCATCTCTACTTTGAATTTTAGCTAGGCGCAGTAGCTCACACCTGTAATCCTAGCACTTTGGGAGGTCAAGGCAGGAAGACTGCTTGAGCCCCGGAGTTCAAAATCAGCCTGGGCAACATAAAGACCTTGTGTCTAAAAAACAATACAAATTAGCTGGGTGGAGTGGGCATGCCTGTAGTCCCAGCTACTCAGGAGGCTGAGGTGGAAGGATCACCTGAGCTCAGGAGGTGGAGACAGCAGTGAACTTTGATTGTGCCACTGTATCGAAAGAAATGTATCAACATTTCTTTCCTGTTTGTGGCTGAATAATATTCCATCATATGTATATAGTGTGTTTTGTTTATCTGTTTATCTCCCATGGACGTTTGGGTTGTGTCCACCTTTTGGCTGTCATGAATACTGCTATGGAACATTGGTATACAAGTATCTGGTTGAATCTCTGCTTTCAGTTCTTTCTGGTAAATACATTGTAGGCAATTCCTAGATCATATGGTAATTCTGTGTTGAACATTTTGAGGACCCACCAAACTGTTTACCATTGTGGCTGTACCATTTTATATTCACCAGTAATGCATGAGGGTTCTATTTTCTCCACATCCTTCCCAACACTAATTATTTTCTGATTTGTAAATAGAGGTCATCCTAATGGGTAGGATGTGGTATCTCATTGTGGTTTTGATTTGCTTTTCTCTAATGATGCTAATGTGATTAATGGCCATCAGTATGTCTTCTTTGGAGAAATTTCTATTCAAATCCTTTGCCCATTTTTGAATACAGGTTGTTTGGTTTTTGTTTTTGAGTTGTGGATCTTATATATTCTGGTTATTCTGTATCAGATACATGATTTGCAAATATTTTCTCCTATTCCATGGCCTCCCCTTTTACTCTGTTAATAATGTCCATTGGCTGGGCTCAGTGGCTCAGCCTGTAATCCTAGCACTTTGGGAGGCCGAGGCGAGTGAATTGCCTGAGCCCACGGATTCGAGACTCACCGGGGCAACTTGGCGAGACCTCGTCTCTACAATAAATCAAAAATTAGCCAGGCGTGGTCGCGTGCGCCTGTAGTTCCAGCTACTTGGAAGGCTGAGGCGGAAGGATCGCCAGAGTCCAGCAGGTCAAGGCTGTGGTGGCCAGGAGCGTGCCACTGCACTTCAGTCTGGGCAACAGTGTGAGACTCCAACTAAAAAAATAAATAAATAAATAAAATGTCCATTTATGCACAAAGTTTTTGTAGTTCGGTTTATCTATTTTTTCTTTTGTTGTCTGTACTTTTTGTATCATATCCAAGAAATAATTGGCAAATCCACTGTTCTGAATATTTTCCCCTATGTTTTCTAAGAGATTCACAGTTTTAGCTCTTAAGTTTAGGTCTTTGACCCATGTTTGAATTTTGTATATGGTGTAAGGTAATGGTCCCACTTCGTTCTTTTTAAATTTTTTTTAAGAAACAGTGTCTCACTATGTTGCCTAGACTGGATTTTAACTCCTAGGCTCAAGCAGTCCTCTTGCCTCAGCCTCCCAAGCAGCTGGGACTACAGAAGCGTGTCATCACAATTGATCCACCTTTATTCTTTTGCAGGGGGATATCTGCTTTTCCCTGCACCGTTTGTGGAAAAGACGTTTCCCATCGAGTGGTCTTTGCACTTGTTGAAAATTATTTTACCACCGTATATGTGAGAGTTTATTTTCGGGCTCTCTCTTCCATTGATTTATTGTCTGTCCTTACCATTACCACACTCTTTGAATGCTGTAGCTTTGTGCTAATTCTGGAAATGAGGACATGTCAGTCCTCCATTGATACTACCCTGATAGTCTTTGTGTCCTTGCTATCTGATTTGTTTAGTTTCAGGCCCATTTTGTGTATCTTTGGCTCTAGATTTGTGATCAGTTATTTCTCTAAGAAGTTCAGTAAAGTTTTTTGTTTTTTTTGTTTTTTTGGTGGGAAATAGTACTTTAAGAGGAAAATCCAGGCACTAGGGATATCTATTGCTAATATGTTGGTCATTTTTCCTAGGCCTTTTAAGTGGACAGAAATATGAAATAACTACATATATGTTTTAAGGCATAATATATAAAACTATGTGAAGATGATACACTTTGTTAGTTCATACTGGTATTATCAATTCAAATTCAGGACTACTTTGTAACCTCTATGTCTTTTTTTCCCCATGGAGAATCCTACTTCCCAAGGATGAGGGATTATAATTAGGTTATCTCATGATTACTCATCTGTGGTATATACACAGTAGTCTTAATAACAGTACTCATAAGCTTGCCACCAATTGCATTTGCTGAACCCAGTTAAAAATTTTTCCTTTGGCCTATGATCCCCATTCTCTCCCGCCTTTATTATTTATTTATTTATTTATTTTTGAGTTGGAGTCTCACTCTTTCACCCACACTGGAGTGCAGTGGCACGCTCCTGGCCACTGCAGCCTCGACCTGCTGGGCTCCGGCAATCCTTCCACCTCAGCCTTCTAAGTAGCTGGAACTACAGGCGTGCGCTACCATGCCTGGTTGATTTTTGGTTTCATTGTGGAGATGTGGTCTCGGTTGATTTTTGGTTTTATTGTGGAGATGTGGTCTCGCCAAGGTGCCCAGGCGGGTCTCGAACCCACGGGCTCAGGCAGTCCGTTCACCTCGGCCTTCCAAAGCGCTGAGATTACAGGCTGAGCCACCGAGCCTGGCTTCCCCTGCCTTTAAACAAAAGAGTATATTCTGCTTAAAAAGGGCATAGGTATTTCATATGATACTCTCTCATTTTAACCCTCATTTTATCTTAGTTCTGTAAATAATTTATGTCTTAATTGCTCACCACCAGTCGGTTTGTAAAATGTCTCTAGTCAGTTGGCTTCTCTGATGTTGCTTCCTGGTAGATTTCTCAAGAAGGGCTCATAGGAACAGTATTTCATCAGTTTTTGTATATTTATGAATAGTTTCTGTGTGCCCTTTGTACTTGAAAGTCTGGATATAAAACCTTGGTTTATATTTTGTTTCTTTGACTATCTTAAGTATATTCCATTTTTTTCCAGCATAAAGTCCTCCTACAGAAAGTGTGATGTTACTTTCATTTTCTTTCCCTCAAAAGTCTCTTGCTCTTTTTGTTTAGAGGCCCAAATGATTTTTTTTGAGTCCTAATTTATTAGAATATACCTTAGTGGTGCTTGTTCTGGGTCAATATTCTTAGGTATATAAAATGTTCTTTTAATTTAGAGTTTCAAATCATGCTTTATTTTAGGAACTTCTGACATCATAGTCTGTTCTCCCTCTTTTTTTTTCTTTTTGAGTTGGGAGCCCTCACTCTGTCATCCAGGCTGGAGTGCAGCGGCACAACCAGGGCTCACTGCCGCATCGACCTCCGAGACTCAGGCAAGCCTTCCACCCCAGCCTCCTGAGTAGCTGGGACTGCAGGCATGTGCCACCATACCTGCTTAATTTTTTCTTTTTGTTTTTGGTAGAGATGAGGTAACAGTGTGTTGCCCAGGCTGTTCTCAAACTCCTTGGTCAGGCAGTCTGCTCGCCTTAGCCTCCCAAAGTGCTGGGATTATAGGCATGAACCATGGCACCCGGTCCCCTTTTCTTGTTTATCTTCTCCAGTGATTCATATCATCTGAATATTGAATTTTTTTATTTTTTGCCTATCTTCATTATTTGTCATTTCCTCTTGAATATTTTTTCTTCATTTCTTTTTGATGTGTAGATCTTTTTCTTTTCATCTTTTATTTCTCCTTAGTCATTACTTGTTATATTTATTTTCATGCTTCTTCTAGTTTAGTCTTTAATGTAAAATGATTTTTTTCCTCGAGTTCTGTCACTTCATTTCTGAATCTTACTCATTCTCATTTGTTATTTTTTTTATGTCTGAAATTGTCTTCTTAATGCATTTTAACTTGTTTGAAATTGTAGGTTACATTTTTTATCTGTCTTCTGGCTATGTATTTTTGACATGGTTTTGTTATTCAATATGGTAGGCACTAGCCATGTGTGACTTTTAAAATATAAATCAATAAAAATTAAATGAAATAAAAAATTTACCTCTCCAATTGTACTAGCCACATTTCAAATACTCAAATACTTGTACTTAGAGATAGCATAGTTATACTGTGGCATTTGAAATTGATACTTGTGTCTTAGTTTTCTATAAGGTGAATCATGTATTCCCTGGATGTCTTTTTATATCTTCTGAGATAGAATTTTAGCATTCTGTTTGGGGGATAATACTAGCATCTATCTCCTGGGGCCATATGGGAGGACCTATGTAAAATAATAGAAGGAACGCACGGTTGGTATGGAAGGCTTACTTTTCTGGGACAGAGTAGATTTTTGATTGAATTTTGGGTTTGCTTTTTTTTTGAATTGGAGTTTTACTCCGTTGCCCAGGCTGGAGTGCAGCGGCACACTCATGGCCACCCCAGCGTTGACCTAATGGACTCCAGCGATCTTTTCACCTCAGCCTTCCAAGTAGCTGGAACACAGGCGTGCACTACCATGCCTGGCTAATTTTTTATTTGTTGTAGAGACGAGGTCTCACCAAGTTGTCTCGAACCTGCAGGCTTAGGCAATTTGCTTGCCTCAGCCTCCCAATGTGCTGAGATTATAAGCTAAGCCTGGCCTGTGTTTGCTTTTATTGATGTGGTTTTATTATATAATTTAATCACCTATTTAGAATATGCACGTCTGTATCTCATCTTTGGTTAGACATTTTAAAAAATATGTATTATGTCTTGTGTGACAGATAGCAGCTGATGAACCTCCACCAGCTGGATGTAATTCATTTTTTTCAGTGCACGGAAAGACGACTTGTGATTTTGATACCCTTGAGACTCTTCTACTAACAGCACCTGAAAGGTAGATCATGTGTTTATTTTAATGTAGTTCATTTCCTTGTGCTTCTTCTGTATTAAGTCTTTTCTGTTGTTTGCAGGTGTAAGAGTATGGATTCTAGAATCAGACTGACTAAATCTGAATCTCAGCTCCATCACTTAAAATCATTTTATGAAATGGGACAGATAATTTTCTTTCTCATCTTATTTCAAAAGGGAGATTATAGAGTATTTCATCTTACTATTTAGTAATGACTGTATCTGAGAGCTTTGTTATTAGTTTAAAAAGGAAAAAACTATGTATTAAAGCTAGTGCCTGAAGCAATGATATTAATGATAATGATCTCAGGATATTATTAGTTTCAGACAAAGAAGAGTATTTTAAAGATAATTGCAGGCTTGATTTCATATTAAATTGGTAATTAATGCATCAGTTTTTTTGCCTAAAGGTAGGTTTCCTGTGATGGACAACTCTGCAACCTCTCTGTTTTGCTGTCTGGCTAGGGCAGCAAGCTCTTGTACTTCCTTTAATGCTGTTATAAATAAAGACAGTGGAACCCCTTCGGGTCCCCTCCCACTGTGGGAGCTTTTGTGTCTTCTCAATAAATCCTGCTTTCTCAAAATTAAAAGTAAATAGATAAATAAAGACAGTGATTTTCATGGTGTTGGCCTATTCTATCCCTAATAATAATGGCAGATTAGGGAGAGTAGGTCTTCTTCAGTTAGATTGTATGTCTAGCACCTGTCCTCTGCCCACCAAATGGCACTAGTGCTTTTTTCTCAGAGTGACAACCAAAAGCGCAGTGTGTGTTTCAGCCATCTCACGGTCACAGTATGGACATTTGAAAATGGCTATATGGCCGTGCCCTGTAGCTCTTGCCTGTAATCCCAGCACTTTGGGAAGAGGTGCCAAGACCAGCATCTTGGCAAGACCTCGTCTCTACAACAAATCAATAAATTAGCTGGGTGTGGTGGTGCGTGCCTGTAGTTCCAGCTACTTGGAAGGCTGAGTCCAGCAGGTCGAGGCTGTGGTGGCTACTGCACTCCAGCCTGGGCAACAGTGAGACTCCTACCCAAAACAAAAACAAAAACAAAACAAAACAAAAATGGCTCTTGTAATAAAGTGGTTCTTTCTTAGGGGAAACAAAATCGATGGCGGCATGTTGTTTTTTAAAAAACTGTTCAACTTGCTACAATACTAGTGTGTCCTCTTTTGTAACTACTTTCAATGGTTTGGCAAATATGTTTTTAGACAATTTTTTCTGTTGTTTTAAATTGATGTACGTAGGTAGGTTTATTTTTACAAGAGGCATCTTTCCATTTAGTATGAGTAGGTGTACCTCATTATATTTTTAACACTTGTGTCATAACCTATGTAAGACTCCTGCAATTTATTTCTTGTTGATGATTAAGTCATTTAAATTTTTTTACTATTACAGTAAGACTGTACTGAGCATCCTGATTCATATGTTTTAACCTGTTGAATTATATATAATTTATTATAATAGGGATTGGTAGGTCATAAAGTCTACACAGTAAGAACTATTAATATCTTGATGCTGTCCTTAGAGAAGCTTTTTTTGGGGAGAAGTTTTAAAGTTTGTGAGGAAAACAAATGATACATCCATTAGTAGGAAGATAATGGCAGTAAAAATGGTAGAACTGGGAAACTTAACTGTAATTGGCAAGTAACACGTTTGATGTCATCCTCTGTTTTTTGTGTTATTTGTACTTATGTTTTCAGATAAAAGGGTAATCATATTCTATCTATATGGTAGAAAATATACTCAAGTTTTATTACTCAGATTTTAATTCATTTGCTAGCTTTTCTTTCCCCTTTTTAGGAATTGATAGCAGTTATTAATCAAATTATACTTTTATAGTTAACTTTTTTTTTTTTTTTTTTGAGTTGGAGTCTCACTCTGTCGCCCAGACTGAAGTGCAGTGGCTGCTCCCGGCCACCACAGCCTTGACTTGCTGGGCTCCGGCAATCCTTCTGCCTCAGCCTTCCAAGTAGCTGGAACTGTAGGCGCGTGCTACCACGCCTGGCTCATTTTTTATTTATTGTAGAGATGAGGTCTCGCCAAGTTGCCCAGGCGGGTCTCGAACCCGCAGGCTCAGGCAATCCACTCACCTCAGCCTCCCAAAGGAGTGAGATTACAGGCTGAGCCACCAAGTCCGGCTAATAGTTAACATTTTTATAATGTACTCTTATTATTTTTTTTAGCACAGGCCAGTCCTCACTTTTATTATTTTTAATCATGAACAAATCAGACTCCTACCTGACAGTTTATTTTTTTTTTAAAGAAATGACGGTATAAAGCACGTTATTGCAATAATAAAACTTGGAACTCATGTGGTGCCGCAGGAGGGAGGTAGCAACAATTTCTCTCACCAAATCACTATACAAGGTGGCAAAGGGGTGAGAACGAGCTGAGGGAGGAAAAACCAGGAAGCTTTCAGATCAGCAGAGGGAGCCAAGCATCAAAAAATATGAGATGCTGAAGCTTCATAAGAGAACATTCAGGGGTTTGTCAAGTTGGGTATGGTAGCTCACGCCTGCAATCCCAGCACTTTGAGAGGCTCAGACGGGAGGATCGCTTGAGCCCAGGTGTTTGAGACCAGTCTAGGCAACATAGCAAAACCCTGTCTCTACAAAGAAAAATATTTTCTTAAGTTAGATGGGCATGGTGGTGTATGCTTATAGTCTCAGCTACTTGAGAGGCTGAGGCAGAAGGATCACCTGAGCCCAGGATATCAAAGGTGTGGTGAACTGTAATCATTGCCACTGTACTCCAGCCTGGGTGACAGAGTGAGCTCCTGACTCCCCAAAAAAATAAAAAAAAGAATTTGTCAAGATGACTGGACTTTCATTGCGTGTTAAGGTTTACAAATGGCACCTTCGATTTAAACGTTCAATTAAAATTCTTAAAATTTAGGAAGTGGTGGAACTTTGAATGTTATGAGATAAAATTCCTTTAGAAAAACCACAGGATAAAAAAATATATCAGCCAGGCCATTAAAAAGGCTTCTGAGGTCCTTGCTGGTCAGGGACAGATGCCTGTAGTGTCTGACATTACAGTGAAAATGATCTGCTTTCAAAAGGCAGGGAGTTGAGCCGGGCTTGGTGGCTCAGCCTGTAATCCTGCGCTTTGGGAGGCTGAGGTGAGTGAATTGCCTGAGCCCGCGGGTTCGAGACCCGCCTGGGCAACTTGGCAGGACCTCATTTCTACAATAAATAAAAAATGAGCTGGGCGTGGTAGCACGCGCCTGTAGTTCCAGCTACTCAGAAGGCTGAGGTGGAAGGATCGCTGGAGCCCAGCAGGTCGAGGCTGCGGTGGCTGGGCGCGGCCACTGCACTCCAGTCTGGATGACAGAGTGAGACTCCAACTCAAAAAACAAAAAAAAAAAGGGCAGGGAGTTTCAGAAGACCGTGGGGTGGGGCTGATGGAGGCGAAGATTCTTGCCCTCCCCACTTCAGTTTTGGGTAGGGCTTTTCATTAACCAGGCACATCTTTCAACTTAGAGACTCATTCAGCCCTCAGTAGCGCCTCACGTCTGCTATGGCTTTGCAGTACAGCTGCAAGAATGTTTACTGTGTAATAGATACATATTTCATCCCCCTCACATAATAAAGATCTTGCAGCCCCCTCCCCAATACCAATTCTTATTCTGAAGATAACCCATCACTTGTGCTGCTAATACTTGACTGTTTGCGTAATTGGAAAACTAGATCCGAAGGCCTGAAACTGAACCTTCAAAATAAAATGAGTAGCGAGGGTTATGGCAAATAGTTTAGGTAAACACACATATGAGGAGAAAGGGGAAAAGGAAATGAAGTTGTGGGAAGCAAAGTGGAGTGACAGACCACATTCAGTCGGGGCAGATGTCTATATTGAGTGCAAGGGAACACTAGGAACAGCTCTTGTGGATTCTGTGCACATGTCTGGAGCCGCCAGCTCCCTCCATGGCAGGTCCAAGAACGGAGCTACAGGAGGAGGCCGTTCCAGTTTTAGAAGCTCCATGTGAAGATGAGAATGGCATGTGGTGGGATAGTGCCAGGTTGCCCAGTGGCACAGTAGGCATAGTTTGCAGACATAGTCAATTTGACTCTCTGACTCATCTTTCCCAGGGTGACATTCCCAGTCACAGAGCACCTCCTGCTTGCCTAGGATAAACTTAAAGCACTTGTTTCTGTCCCAGCAGGAGTCAGATTTCTTTTCGTCTTCAAGCGTCCCTGTGTCATATACGATGCAGGGCTGGCCTAGCTTCTGGAAGGTGCTCCTGACTCCACCTGTACTACCGTGGCACCAGGGCAGGTGGGCAGGGGCACAGCCTGTGGCGTGGACACGTGGGCCTGGCAGCAGTTCCATGGCTCTACCTTGTCCCTCTGCACATCCCCTGCGCTCATGTGTGTGACAGGAGTGGTCTTATTATTTAAGACTGTGCTACCCTTTATATTAAGATGCTTCTAATCCTCATTTAAATTATCATTGCCTTGTTTGTATTTTGAACTGTTTTTAGTGTTTAAACTTCTTTTTAAATTTAAGGTTTTAAACTTTTAATATTTATTTTCAGACCAAAACCTTTACTGTTCAAAGGAGATCACAGATATCCCTCATCTAATCCTGAAAGCCCAGTGGTGATTTTCTACTCTGAGATTGGCTATGAGGAATTTTCTAATTTTCACCACCACCTTGTCTCAAAAAGTAATGCAGGCAAAATCAATTATGTGTTCAGGCATTACCTATCTGTAAGTATTGACTTAGTTCATGACTTTTTAAAATATTACTTTACTCAGCATGGCCTTAGGACATAAGTTAATAATTTTCCTCCTTATGAAATAATTTAGTTTTTTGAACTACTTTTTTGAGAAATTCAGTACTTTGATCATATCTATTATTTGCATGTAAGAGGTGCTTGGCTTGCCTTTCCAAGGAAATGGTAAAACAATTATGCTTAAAAAATGGCTTGATAAAGTTTACATTTTATTTCAAAATAAACCATGTAAATAATATTTACTGATTTTTTTCTGTGTATCTATCTGTTTTTACAGAGATAGGGTCTTGCTGTGTTGCCCAGTCTGGCCTCAAGCAATCCTCCTGCTTCAGCCTCCCAGAGTGCTGGGATTACAGGCATAATCTGCCTCACCCATTCTGGAACTGATTCTTGAGTTCAGTTCCTTTTCCAATATATTTTTTTCTGTGTGACACTTTCATTTGGTGGAAATGGAGGGGTTTATAAAGAGGTGAAATCAGGCAGAATTGATTTAAAATTAAGCTTTTAAGACCTTGAGTAACATTCAGCATTTAAAATATTTACTTGTAAAGATTGCTACCCTTTAAAGTTTCTGTGTCATAATAAGCTCTGTAAATATTGAGTGCTGAGGCTACACAAGTAAAAGAACAATTTTAATTGAAAATTAATTCAAGTAGAAACAGATTTATTAAAGTTCAATTTTTGACCGGACTCCCAGGCCCTGTTACTGAATTTAACAATTTAAATGTCTAAAGGGCCATCATTGTTCAGAATAGTGGTGACCTTATGACATTTGTCAGGCAAGCTTTGCCTGAAGGTATTTAAATTCAATAGAAACATACACTGATGGTCCCAACAAAGCACTTCTGAGATTGAGACCTTGCTTGTTTTCAACTCTGTTCTGTGGGTCTGGAACTTCTTTGGCTCTTTCTCCATTTCTTCCCATGGTTAGGAACCTTTGTCCTTTCAGATGTTCATTCATCTGGTTTTCCATCTACTTTGAAATTCCCATTCCCACAATTATGGCAGGATACAAAATATAAAGGAGGCTAGAATTTTTTTCTTTTTTTTGAGTTGGAGTCTCACTCTCTTGCCCAGACTGGAGTGCAGTGGCCGCTCCCGG
>NW_007253737.1:116487-122188 GCF_000164805.1 Carlito syrichta | reverse complement strand
CCTCAGCCTCCCAAAGGCGCGGGATTACAGGCTGAGCACCGAGCCCGGCTGAGGCTAGAATTTTGTAGAGCGAGAAACATGGGCTCTAAACTGAGTTTTAAACATAGAATTGACTGGGCTCGGTGGCTCAGCCTGTAATCCCAGCACTTTGGGAGGCTGAGGCGAGTGGACCTGAGTCCATGGGTTTGAGACCCACCCAGACAACTTGGCGAGACTTTAAAAAATTAGCCGGGTGTGGTGGCACGCACCTCTAGTTTTAGCTACTTGGAAGGCTGAGGTGGAAGGATCTC
Organism: Carlito syrichta; assembly: GCF_000164805.1. Taxonomy (NCBI): domain Eukaryota; kingdom Metazoa; phylum Chordata; class Mammalia; order Primates; family Tarsiidae; genus Carlito; species Carlito syrichta. Next base: position 121,898 of record NW_007253737.1, on the reverse strand, counting down.
CGGAGTCCAGCAGGTTGAGGCTGCGGTGGCTAGGAGCATGCCACCGCACTCCAGTCTGGGTGGCAGAGTGAGACTCCAACTCAAAAAAATATAATCCGTATTTTAATGGTAGGTAAGTGCTTTTATTACTGTTGTATTTTGGTAGGTTTTGGGCTTTAAAAAATTACTTATTGAACTCTCTGGGTCACAGTTGATATCTTTAAAAAACACATTTCAAAATATCGTGAGTGCATAGTCCTAGATAATTGCTAGTAGAAGCAGGGTGGACATGGCCCTGCTGTGTGCACCGTGGCATGTAGAGAGCAAAGTGGTAATGGTGGAATATACTCTGTTGCAGAATCCCAGGAACGAGCCTGTCCACCTCTCTGGCTACGGTGTGGAACTGGCCATTAAGAGCACCGAGTACAAGGCCAAGGATGATACTCAGGTGAAAGGTGAATTTGTGAAAATAAGACAGTATGTTTTCTTTACGTATGAGTTAAAGGGGGATTTGTTTCCATAACGAAAATGAATAGGCTGGACTTGGTGGCTCAGGCTGTAATTGCGGCAAGTGGATTGCCTGAGCCCACGGGTTCAAGACCCCCCTGGCCAACTTGGTGAGACCTCGTCTCTACAATAAATAAAATAAATTAGCTGGGCATGATAGCGCACACCTGTAGTTCTGGCTACTTGGAAGGCTGAGGCGGAAGGATCACCGGACCCCAACAGAGGTAGTGTGCCACTGCACTCCAGGAGTGTGCCACTGCACTCCAGTCTCCAACTCAAAAAAAAAAAAGAATAGATTTAGGAGTGTGCTCACCTTGTGTGAATCCTGGTGCTGTTATATTTGAGTGGGCAATCTTAAACAAACTTTATAGGTTTCTCCCAAGTAATAATACACGTTTCTACAAGATTTGAGAGGAGTAAATAAGATGTGTGGGGGGGACCCCAGTCAAAAAAACAGAATTATCTTTGGAAGACGGGCCCCTTGTAGTAGAGTCTCATCACTTGGTAAGCATTCTAGGAACCCATTGACCTCAGTGTGCCAGCTAGCATCGTTGGGAGAGGCTGTGTTTGGCTTCCGTTAATTTTCTTCTGAGAGTCTTACGATGCACTTGCCCATTTCATGATGGGTGAGTTACAAGCACACTTGCCCACACCATGCTGAGTGTTCAGCAGTTTTTGACCAAAAATGGCTTGACCGCCATGCCCTATTCACCTGATCTTGTGCCGAGCGACTTGTTTTTGTTTCCTTGATGAAAAAAGTTCATACAGGAAAACGTTTTGCTGATGTGGAAGAGGTGAAATAAAAAACAGTTAAAAAAAAACTAAACGGCATCAAAACGAACAAGTTCAAAAACTGTTTTGAGCAGTAGAAAAAGCATCTCGATAGATGTATCAGAGAATACTTTGCGGGTGACTGAAGTTTAAACATGTAAGAATAAAGAGAAAATTTTAATAAATAATTCTGGGATTTTTTGGGTCCCCCTCATATAAGTAAGGAATTTGGCATGACTTTTTGCTCAAAAATGTTCAGTAAGTGGTAGCTATTATTAATGTTATGTGGGTTACAAATAGCCATTTTTTTTAAAGAAAGAAAAGTTTATTTAAAAGTAAACTAGAGAACAAGAAGGAAGAAAGAAGATTCGCCTCCCCAAGGTCGGGGGGGGCCGAAGCCAGGGTCCTTGGCAACAGCTGCAGCTTGAGGAGCACTTGGCCATGCCGGAGTACAGCAAGGCGGTGGCCCCGTTAGTTTGTGACTCCAAGGTGAAAGTTTAAAGTAGCCTATATTTATCAACAGTGTTCTGTTCTTAATTACTTTCTGTGCATTAAACAGTTTAGTATGGATTCTTCCTTTTGTGTAATACTCTAGGGTTTTGGGCTTATTATTTCAGTCACAAATTTTATATTCTTTTTATTCTTCCTTTTTAGCTCGTCTTAAAGGTAAAACATGATTAGTTTGGGCAGTAAAACAGTGGAAAATCTAGTACTTGCTGTTTTCCTCAGTAATTGTATTTAGGATTAACTCACCTAATTGCAAATTCTTCGGAATTTTGACATTGAAAAATTATTTATTTATAGTTTTTAAAGCTATGAAGCTGGAAAAAAATTTTTTTGTAGGGAAATGGCTTGCCATGTTGCCCAGACTTGTCTTGAACTCCTGGCCTCAAACAATCCTCCCACCTTGGTCTCCCAAAGTGTTGGGATTATAGACATGAGCCACGATGCTTGGCCTAATTCTGAATTTTCTTTTGTATTTTGAGTCGAGTATTATTCTTTCACCCAGGTGGGAGTGCAGTGGCATGGTCACAGCTCACTGCAGCCTTGACCTTCTGGGCTCAGGTAAACCTTTTGCCTCAGCCTCCTGAGTAGCTGGGACTACAGGCATGGACTACCACCATGCCTGGCTAATTTATTTATTTATTTTTAAGAGATAGTATCTGGTTAGGTTGCCTAGGCTGATCTTAAACTCCTTGTCTCAAGCAATTGTCTCTCCTTGGCCTCCCAAAGTTCTGAGATGATAGGGAGGAACCACTGCATCCAGTGCTAATTTTGAAATTTTTACCATATAAATTTTTTTACAGTTACAGGGGTAAATACATTTTTACTTTATCTGGGATGACTGGAAATATTAAAAAACATATTTATTCTATTCAATGAGCTATTGCAAAAGGTTAATTGGTGTATTTAGCATTTTAAATGGTATGATTTCAGATATTTCTGTTTTTTTAAAAACTCATTTAAATTTTATGAGGTTTAGGAGATTAGCAACATTTTTGTGTCTCATCTGAACACTGACACATGTATTTTCTATGCTTTCATAGGAACGGAGTTAAATACCACAGTGATTGGTGAAAATGATCCTATTGATGAAGTTCAAGGATTCCTCTTTGGAAAATTAAGGTATATGTAGTCTACATATTTTGGGAAATACCCTTATTTTTTTAATCTCCAGACTTTCTTTCAATCTGAGCATCATCTTTCTCATTATTGCCTGAGTTACAGATCTAACAGCACTTTACTTATGTAATTTAAAATGAAGAAGCAGCTACTTTGTTTGTGATTTTCAGTTGTTCTGAAGCACATTATTCTTTTTTTTGTTTTGTCTTTTTGGTGTGTTTGTTTTCAATTTTTAATTGATGCATAATAATTGTACACATGGATGGGATACGTGTGATTTTATGGTACATGCATACAACATGAAGCACATTCTCTCTTTTCTTTTTTTTTTAGTGTTATGATACAATGGTACATGTTCATATTTTATTTCAAATTGGTTTGCTTATCACCTATTTCAAACCATTAATAGTGAAATGTTACTTGTGAATAATAAAAAATTATCTATTTTCATTATTAACAATAAACAATTCTAATATATTAATAAGAATTAACCATGTCAAATATTATTATCAAAAAATGGGAAACACATTATTCTCAAATGATGCTATGCTTACCTGTCTGTAGCTTAAATTTTTTCTTTTTCTGGACCTCTCAGTTGATGGCATTAAGCTATGTATCATTTTTTGATTGGCATAATGGGAGCAATGGAATTGTTTTACTTAATTTTTTTTCCTATAAATAATGTATTTTTGGGTTAGAGTAGTCATGGTTATTTGCTTGTGCTAAACCTAGTCTGAAAAAATGCAAACGAGGTGTGGTAGATTTTATGCAGACTTAATTGGAAGACATTTTATTACAATTTGCTTTATATGAAAGAGGATAGAAAATTTTTTTTTTTTTTTGAGTTGGAGTCTCACTCTATCACCCAGACTGGAGTGCAGTGGCCGCTCCCAGCCACCGCAGCCTCGAACTACTGGGCTCCAGCGATCCTTCCGCCTCAGCCTTCCGAATAGCTGGAACTACAGGCATGCGCTACCATGCCCAGCTAATTTTTTATTTATTGTGGAGATGAGGTCTCGCCAAGTTGCCCAGGCGGGTCTCGAACCCGCGGGCTCAGGCAATCCACTCACCTCAGCCTCCCAAAGGCGCGGGATTACAGGCTGAGCCACCGAGCCCGGCTAGAAAATGTTTTTAATTATGGAATTAAAAAATTTTTTTTTTATATTCCATAATTCCGTAGCCATTTTATGAAAGCATCATAGTGTTTTATACCAGAAAAGTATGCTTAGCAGTTATTTTAAATGTTGCAGTCATTTCTCTCATGGTTTGGTAATTGTGCAGAACCCCGGATTCTGTTTTATCTGGAATTTTTTTTTTTTTCTTCTCTGAGTTGTAGTTTCTGTCGCCCAGGTTGGAGTGCAGTGGCACGCTCCCGGCCACCACAGCCTTAACCTGCTGGGCTCTGGCAATCCTTCCGCCTCAGCCTTCCAAGTAGCTGGAACTACAGGCGTGTGCTACCACGCCCAGCTAATTTTTGACTTATTGTAGAGACGAGGTCTCGCCAAGTTGCCCGAGCTGGTCTTAAACCCGAGGGCTCAGGCAATCCACATGCCTCGACCTCCCAAAGTGCTGGGATTACAGGCTAAGCCACCAAGCCCGGCCAGAAATTTTAAGACCTCTACACTATGCTTTTTAAACATTTAATTTATTTTTATTTTTATTTTTTTTTGAGTTGGAGTCTCACTCTGTCACCCAGACTGCAGTGCAGTGGCCGCTTCCGGCCACTGCAGCCTCGATCTGAGGTGATTCTTCCGCCTCAGCCTTCTAAGTAGCTGGAACTACAGGCACACACTATCACACCCGGCTAATTTTTTTGATTTTATTGTAGAGATGAGGTCTCGTCAAGTTGCCCAGGCGGGTCTCGTACCCTCGGGCTCAGGCAACCCACTCACCTCAGCCTCCCAAGTCATGGTATTACAGGCTGAGCCACCGGGCCCGGCTTTTTTTTTTTAAAGAAAGTGATCATATGGAAGTCATATATGCTAGGTTCAGTTTCATATACTTCAACTCTTACATTTGCCCAAATGAATAAGACTAACAGTTTAGTGGAGATATCTTAATTTAAGTTGAATTTCCGCTGACACATTGAGTTCTTCCTGTGTGCATTTCTTCTTGCTTAACATCAGTTTTGGCCTCATTAGCATGTAGTTGGGTTCCATTTTTATTTGACCCAGGCTTTCAGAATCCTTTTTCATATTGATGTTCTTTATTTTCACTTTTGGTTAGCATTATGATTTTGTGCATTTACAGCATAAAGATATGTAGAATACTAAAGCTGTGTTACCTCTTGGATATTTGGAATAGTTATTTAGCTTCCCAGAGTAGTTGGACCATTTCTGGTATTTTTATCATGAAAAAGAGTTTGTATAGGTTAAGTATCCATTTTCTGAAACGCTTGAAACCAGAATAATTTTTCAGATTTCAGACTTTGGAATATTTGCATTGTACTTACCGGCTGCCCATCCCAAATCTGAAACCCGAAATGCTCCAGTGAGCATTTTCTTTGAGTGTCATTTTTTTTTTTTTTTTTT
>NW_007253737.1:110903-116367 GCF_000164805.1 Carlito syrichta | reverse complement strand
TGGGGAAATTAGCCCAAGGTTTAGCTGTCATCACTCTCTCCCAGGGTGTGCTTGTCAAAGAGATATTCTGCCATGCCAGATTCGGGGGCTCCCATCTTGCGCAAGTTGGTTACGTAGTCACCCAATTCTTTGATGGATTTCACCTGCTCATTCAAGTAATGTGTCGCAATGAAGTCACACAAGTGGGGGTCGTTTTTGTCAGTAGCCAGTTTGTGCAGTTCCAGTAGTGACTGGTTCACATTTTTTTCCAAGTGTAATGCACACTCCATGGCATTCAGCCCATTCTCCCAGTCATCATGGTCTGGTTTCTTGATGTCCTGAAGGAAGATGCGGCCACTGCGTTGGTTTTGCAGCTTCATCAGTTTCTCAGCATGCTCCCTCTCCTCATGAGATTGGTGAAGAAAATATTTGGCAAAGTTCTTCAAAGCCACATCATCGCGGTCAAAGTAGTATGACATGGACAGGTAGACGTAGGAGGCGTAGAGTTCCAGGTTGATCTGGCGGTTGATGGCGGCCTCCGAGTCCTGGTGGTAGTTCTGGCGCACCTGCGAGGTGGACGCGGTCGTCATGGCGGCGGCTGAGGATGGGCAGGGACGGCGGCGTGGCGACGGCGGCCTCGAGGAGGTCGGAGGGCGCGGCGAGGCAGTGGCAGAGGTGGAGGGCTGGCTCGGAGCGGTCAGCCGGGGCGAGAGACGAGCGCCGGGTTCCGTCCAAGCACTGTTGAAGCAGGAAGCCGCGGCGACTCTCGGCGCAGGACGTCTCGAGTGTCATTTTTATGTGCAGAAGTTTCAGATTTTGGAGCATTTTGGATTTCAGATTGCTGGACTTAGGATGTTCAACCCGTAGTAACTGGAAATAAGTTGGTTTGATTGTGAAGGGTCTGAGTAAATACTTTCTGCAGGTTGCATTAAATTTGAGTTTATAACATTTAACAGAACAGTTAATCTACTAGCCATCTGTCTGTCTGATCTAAATATTACATCTCTGTCTTTGATAGCCTCTGCCTTAGTAGCTTTAAATAGAGTTCACTGTATTTCAAGATAAAACACAATAACTGTGGTTATTGTATTGTATTGAATTGTATTCATTTGACTAAAGGATTTATGAACATATAGGCTGAAATAAATTCATTTTGGAACTGGCACCAATTTTTCCCCCCAATTTTATTTTGAGACATTAAGAAGGGTAACAAAAGGATGGAGAATAATATATACCCACCTATTTACCTCCCAGAATTGTTGTTGTTATACTTGCTTTTCTATTCCAAAAAATTATTTATCAAGTTTCTTTTTCTTTTTTTCCCAGCATAAACCTTCTTTTTTTTTTGAGTTGGAGTCTCACTCAGTCGCCCAGACTGGAGTGCAGTGGCCGCTCTTGGCCACCCCAACCTCTACCTGCTGGGCTCTGGCAGTCCTTCCGCCTCAGCCTTCCAAGTAGCTGGAACTACAGGTGTGTGCTACCACGCCCAGCTAATAAACCTTCTTTTACTTTAAAAACATAAAAACAGGTTAGTCACACACTGTATTTAGAGTTGAGGTCCTCTTTGTTCCTTTCTTTTAAGAGATGGGGATCTCATATTTCCCAGGTTAGTCCTGAACTCCTGGACTCAGGTAATCCTCCTACATTGGCCTCCCAAGTAGCATAGACTACAGGCACGTGGCATTGCACCTAGCTGGAAACGTCCCTCGTGTTATCCACTCTCAATCTCATTACTGTCCCCCTCTCCATAGGGAATAATCACTATTATAGAAATTTTTAAAGTAATATGTAAATTTTATGATTTTTAAAAACTAACATAATAATTTTGTATATTAACTTAAAAAAAAAGCCATGAATTTATTGCAAATCTAGAAGTGCCAGAATGTCACTAACACAGAACAAATCAGTAATCTTGTTTTCTTCCAAACATTTAAAGCCTTGATTATTGTCATACTGAAATCGACATGCTTTTTTTTCCCTGCATTTAGCTGAAGGAGCAGAGAATAGACCTCTGAGCTTTCAGTTATAAATATTCAGTTGTACTGACCATTCATAGTAAAAATAGGTTGTAAAGTGCTGAAGTCATGTACGTCTACAAAACTGCCACAGACTCAGAGTTCTCAAGCAGTGACAGAGTTGCTGTATCTACCTTGTTTTACGTGTGTGTATTTTTGGCAGACACTTGGTCATTTTCTCCCTCACCCTCCCCAAGGCTTTATAAATCATTCTATCTCTATGACTGATAAAACGCTTTACAAAATGTAGCAGGTGGTGATGAACTGTGTTACTTTCATTTCAGTGCAGAGAAATATTCAACTTTGTGTGCATAACTTATTTTTAAAGAAATGATCATACTTTAATTTTTTTGGTATATCTTAGGTTGGGAGGGGAAATTCATGAAGATAAGGTTGGAGTCAACTTGTATGTGTACTCTGAGAAAAGCAATAATGAACAGGACTGAGTTTTTTATGTTTCTTTTAGAGATCTGCATCCTGACCTGAAAGGACAGTTGAAGGAACTCAGAAAGCATCTAGTGGAGAGCACCAATGAAATGGCACCTTTAAAAGTTTGGCAGTTACAAGGTAATAAAAATGTGGTGAAGTCATTGGCCAGCTTTTTGGCTAAATTTTGTGGCATTAAAAGTGAAGAATTCTAATTTAATTGTGTATAGTTACATGATTCTGAGAGTACCACCGATTTTAAAGGTAAGAGTGATTAATTATGATTACTCAGAGAAGAAAGTTATTTTGTAGACAGTACTAGGTACAAGTAATATTATATAAACAAATGCCAGATATTTCTTTGTGTGACCAGATATATCTTATAATACTAGGAAAATATCGCATAGTCTTTAAGTTCCTGTATGTGTAAATTTCTTCAACTGAGTATTTGTAGAGTGTTAAAGGTATTGAGTTTTTTTCCAACATGATTTACTAAAAATCTTAATGCAGTATTTTGTGACATGTTGTAAATTCAGAAAAGGGAACAGAATTTGGGCTTGATTTTATTGTCTAAGTGCGTTAGTGTGTTCTATGCAGGTGTATCAGGAATGGTTCAGTAACATTTTAGGGATCTAGGAAGTGAGTGAAACCTGAAGTTAAACCGTGGACACTCTGTGGGATGGTTGCATTCTGAGATGTTCTTAATCACCCAGGAAGTATAATGGGAAGCGAATGGTTTTCTTCGTTCCCGCCCCTCCTGGCGTTGGAGTGATTAACTTTGTGTCTGATGTTGTTGCAGATCTCAGTTTCCAGACTGCTGCCCGAATCTTGGCTGCTCCTGTTGAGTTGGCTTTGGTGGTGATGAAGGATCTTAGTCAGAGTTTTCCTGCTAAAGCCAGGTATCACAGAGCACGGCTTTGCTGCCTTCTTCTCCCAGTATGACACCCAGGTATCCTCATGTTTACATGCCAGATGCGGTGATTAAGATACAATTGGCAGCCGGGCTCGGTGGCTCAGCCTGTAGCACCGCATTTTGGGAGGCTGAGGGGAGTGGATTGCCTGAGCCCTCAGGTTCGAGACTCGCCTGGGCAACTTGGTGAGACCTCAGCTCAACAATAAATAAATTTAAAAAATTAGCCAGGCGTGGTAGCGCGTGCCTGTAGTTCTAGCTACTTGGAAGGCTGAGCAGAAGGGTCACCGGAGCCCAGCTGGTCGAGGCTGCTGTGGCCAGAAGCATGCCATTGCACTCCAGTCTGGGTGACAGAGTGAGATTCCAACTCAAAAAAAAGAAATAATAAAAAAAAACCATAAAATAAAAAAGATACAAAAAGCTTAGAAAGTTGAAATTCTCCCTGCCACCACTACTGCTGTGGATGGTGCTCTGTTCTGAGAAGGCAAGACCATGTTTTGTGTGGCTGAAGAGGCAGATACAGGTTGTGCTCCTGGTGCTGCCACTTCCTGCTTGTGTGATCTTTGTCAATAAACAACTTCTCTTTATTTACCTTACTTTCCTTGGCAGTGGTCTGGGATTAAAAATACCTGCCTTTGAGGATTGGATGAATCACAAAATATATACCAATGTTACTAATCTTGAGTTTGACACAGACCATAGTGGTTTTCTTTAAAGTGTTTCATAGATATCATTTTATTGAATCTTGATGAAGAAACTGATTCACTGAGGCTATGTAGACGTGTTCATAGTGACAGAATAATAATAATGCAGTTTTCTCTCTCTTTTTTTTTTTAAGTCAGAGTCTTACTCTGTTGTCCACCCTAGAGTGCAGTGGCACAATCACAGCTACCACAACCTTGACCTGCTGGGCTCAGGTGATCCTTTCACCTCAGCCTTCCAAGTAGCTGGAACTACAGATGAGCACCACCATGCCTGGCTAATTTTTTGATTGATTGTAGAAATGAGGTCTCACCAAGTTACCTAGGCTGCTCTGGGAACCCTGGGCTCAGTCAATCCTCTCACCTCGGCCTCCAGTCAAAAGTGCTGGGATAATCGGGCATGAGCCACTGCCCCCGACTGAATGCAGCTTTCTGACATTGCATTCATTCTGTTCTGTAATGTTGCTCCATATCTCATAAATGCAAGGCAAAATTGGTTTTAAAAACCAACTTTTTGGAAATTACTGACTTCAATGATTGCCAGTTTTTTTTATTAACTCAATGTTTTGACTTCTGATAGGAGATGTTTTATAAACAAATGTATTTGATTATCATGATTTATGATATTACAGTAGGACTTACACATCATATCATAAATTATTTTTTTTTTTTTTTTTTTGAGTTTAAGTCTCACTCTGTCGCCTAGACTGGAGTGCAGTGGCACGCTCCTGGCCATCGCAGCCTCAACCTGCTGGACTCCGGCGATCCTTCCGCTCATCCTCATAAATTCTTATGTAGTGAATTCTCATGTAGACCAGCATGCTACTTGGAGATATAATACATGGAGGAACCCCTATCTACCATGAGTGCTTAAGTGGGATGAGCAGTCTGCTGCCTTAGTTTATTTAGCATTGTCCTTTAGTCTTGAGTGTTAGAACTCATACACAGTAATTGGGTTGCATATATTTAACTAAGAACTTGGAAACAACTGCACTTGCTTTAAAATGCTGTTATTACTGCTATTTTTCTTTGATATTATAGCTTATAGTAATGAAAAATATGCACATCTGAGAGAGGAGAAATGTGCTTATCAATTGTAGAGGTTTAAGGTTTTTTTCCTTTTAATATTTTATAATTTATTGAGCAATGTGTTTCACTTTTTAAAATATGGAAATTGATGACATTTATATCAGATGTTAAACCTAACCTGATAATGTTTTTATTTCCTTAGAGCAATAACGAAAACAGCTGTGAATTCGGAACTTAGAATGGAAGTAGAAGAGAATCAGAAGGTAGTAACTAAGGGAAAAAGACTGACCTTTCTGTTTTGGATTGTATCTGTAAAGATGAGGAACTCTGAATTTAATCAATGGTTTTTTGTGTTTTTTTTGAGTTGGAGTCTCACTCTGTCACTCAGACTGGAGTGCAGTGGC
>NW_007253737.1:20349-110883 GCF_000164805.1 Carlito syrichta | reverse complement strand
CCTCAGCCTTCCAAGCAGCTGGAACTACAGGCGCGTGCCACCACGCCCAGCTAGCTGGAACTACAGGCGCGTGCTACCACGCCTGGCTCATTTTTAAAATTTTATTGTAGAGATGAGGTCTCGCCAAGTTGCCCAGGCAGGTCTCGAACCCGCGGGCTCAGGCAATTCTCTCACCTCGGCCTCCCAAAGCACGGGATTATAGGCTGAGCTACTAAGCCCGGCCTAATCAATGGTTTTTAACAGTGTTATTCTCTTCTTATTACAGATGGTGATATTCTGTCCATTTCTGTAATCTTTGTGTTGTTAACTTTTAATTAAAGTTGAATATGAATGTAACTGAAAGCATCAAATGGTGCTATTGCATTGTTGCCAAAAACAGTATCACCAACCATGTCTCACCCTGTTTTGTCTCCATTCTCAGAGATACTCACTTTCAACTCTGAGCTGATTCTTCTGATACTTCTCTCCAGACTTCTAGCATGCTCAGATTGGTGCTTTGTTTTTCAGACTTTATGAATTGGCTTCCTATTTCAGTGATGAGGTTTAACTTTGTTTCACTGTCTCCCACTCAGTGTCCTACCAGTTCTCCACATTGGCACTTTTGCTATCTGTTCCTCTTCCCAGTGTTTTGGTTGTCATTTTGTCCAGTTTTGATTTACTCCAGCATGAACTGGTTGTTCTTTATACCAGTCAGCCTGTCTTTTGTTGGATCCCTACCCTTGGATTCTTTGCCATAAAAGTTGCCTGGGAGAAAAGTTGCATTCTTTGCAAGTAAATTTGAAACTGAGAAATCCACCTTCCACTTTTGTTTTTATTGACAGCTTGGCTAGACACACAGTTTTAGGTTGGAAGTCATTTAAGGATTTAAAGTGAGACATTGCTCCTTGAAGTTTTGCTTTCCCTTTTGGCTGTTGAGCCATCTGGAGCCTTTCTATGGGGTCGCCTTTTCCTTTCTAGGATCATCTGGAATCTTTTCTTTGACTCCAGTAATTTGAAGCTTCATAATTGTATGCCTTTTATAACAGTCTCTGTGCTATTGTATGGGTGGTGGGGGCTTAAAATCTGGAAACTAACCTCCTTTATTTTATGGAAATTTTCTTGAATTCTTTGTGTTTTTCCCCTCTAATTTCTGTCTTCTTTTTCCTGGACATCTTCATTAATTTTTGTTTTTTTAAGTGATGTACCTCCTTGGCTAGTTTGGCCTAGTCCTCTAATTGAAAAAAAGAATCTTCTCTTTCCTATTCTTTTGTCTTTAAAAAAAAAACTTTGTGGGAAAGATTTCCAACTTGTCTTTTTTTGCCTTTAATTGTCAAATTTTGAATTTACAAGAGTTTTTGTTCTTTTAATGGTGTTCTTGATTCTCTGTAGATATCAATGGTGCTTGTGTGTTTTCTTCTCTCCAAAGTCTACTTCCCCCCCTTTTTTTTCCTCTCATCTTTAGTGGTGGAAGCTTTCCTCAGGCATTATCTGATTGGAAGCCCCAAGGGTAAGGCTTTTTGATTGTAGGATGTTCTAGTGTGGCCATTTCCTAGGGAACCCCTTGACAGTATTTTTAACTCTTTTCTGTTGGACTGTTAGGTCACCAGAAAAGAATCTACAAGTCTTCTGCCTGGAGGGTGTGTAGTCTGGCTGTCACAGCTGTATTGGTAACTTACCCTCAGTTCTCTGTTTTCTGTGTGAGATCTCTGCCCTCAGTTGTGCTTGATTTCCCAGAGTCCTCATATTCTCTGTTTTATGCTTTCCAGAGAATGAGCCTCCGTTTTTCTGGAGTTGGGGAAGCAGTGATAGCAGTCACTTGGCTGTGGGAAATCAGCTGGAGTGCTGGGGGCTGGTGTCTTAAAGGGGCTTTCTATCAGAACCCATATTTTAGCCTAATAATTAGCCCCTGGTCCCTTAGCCTTTGGTGAGCTCCCCAGGCTTACTTGGGTTTCTTGGGGGCCTTTTGTGCATTCAGCCTCCTCAGCCAGCGAATGAGCTTCCAGCATTTTTTGGCCTGTTTCTTGTTTGTTCTCCTGATCCTTGTGGATTTATATCTAAAAAAGTCGCTTTGCTGACATTTCAGTAGTTCCAGGAAGGAAAAAAATTACTTGTGTTTAGTTTACTAACTTTGCCTCAGATTTCCTTGATCTTTACACCTGAGATATTAGTTAATCAAATAGATCTGAGGAATAAATCAAAGATTTCTCAAATATTGACTAAATTGAAAAAGCAGTATTGGCAGTCTCATTTACTTTTTAATTTCCAGAATAACAACATCAAATATTATTTTAATTTTAGGACTCTTTTCCTCCCAAGGAAGATAAAACATTAAACCATACAGGCTCTGCTGGTATTTCCTGGATTCTTAATTTTTAAAAAGTGAAAGGTTTTATTAAAGCATAAAATATATACGTATGACATGCATGTAAACACATGAACACATTCAAAAAATTATCCAGATCCCAAATCATTGACATGAGAAACTTTCCCAAGGTGAACCCACCTACGCTACCAGCATCAGATCCAGAAGTAGACAGACTCTGCGGTTGCCTGCTCGGGGTCAGTCTTTTCGTCCTTTTGGACGTGAACATGTAGCCTGGGAATGAGTGGACGTGAAGTTCTCCCCATGGAAGCAATTCTCCCTGAGAATTGTACGACTCTCCGGTTTCTCCTTAACTTTTTTCCTCCTCTTTTTTTAAAATTGACAAAAATTATATACATGGCATACAACACGGAGTTTGGAAATATGTTTACACTGTGATGCTGTCTTATCTTTCCTGCCATTTAATTGTGACAGAGCCATGAACCAAAGCCATGGCTTCTTCTCCGTTTTGGTTTTTTTCCATGTAGCATCAGACCGTAAGATTTATTTCTCTCTGGAGGGAGCGCAGCAGTCTGTCCTTCTTTGCCCAGCTCTGGATTCTAAAGACTTGAGTTCTGTCCCCGGTATCTGGTTAATTTGGTCCCTTCTCTACTGTGTGGCTTATCTCCCTTTGGTGTAAAATATATACAGACCAGTCCCGATTTCCTTTGAGAGAAATAAGAATTGGATGGAAAGTGTATAATTCAGCAGAAGCTCCAACATAGAGTCAGAGCAGTGTTTTCATTGGTTCAGGCAGGTCTCAGGGGCTGCAGTCACCTGTGTGCAGGGCTGTGCCCATCTCAGGGAGAAGCAGGTCTTAGTGAGGTTGTGCGAGATACTGTTCTCAGCACAGCAGTGCAGTTTCTTGGAGTACCTTAGTGTGAGGGTTTAAGGAGATGCGGGGTTTTGGAGCTCTCTTTGGTTAAATCGATGGGCTTCGTCAAGGAGGTCCAGCTGTAATTGCTGTCTATCCCAACCTCCGTTGGCATCACAAACGGAGAAAGGAATAGAAGTGTACAAAGGCCAGGGAGCAAGCTTATGTAGCTATTACCTGGCACTGGTGAGCAAAGAGATGGAGAATTCCAGAACCTGTGTAACTTGACAGCTGAACAGAAAGAAGCATCCTAGTGTGGATCCCAGTTAAAGATGGGTGACTTCCTTATGTCCTTGATATTAAGGGAGTACATTAATTTCTTTGGTTATGAGGAACTTTGTTATCAAGGCAAGTAACTAATATGTCTGTACCATCAGTGTCTGGCTTATTTCTCTTAAGTTCAGAGAAGTATTATTGGAAGAGGAAACTGAAAGAGTGAAATACCTCATGTATCATGGGGCATCAAGAAATACGGGTTTTGAAATGAAATATAGATGGTGTTTAATTAGTCCTGTTTTACTTACTTGCTCTTTTTTGAAAAGTGACCCTCAGCACTTGTCCTATTCCCTCCCTCAGCACAATAGGAAACAATTGTATTAATTGTCTTCAGAATGAGGGTGGAAGGAGAAAGGGAAGGAAAGGTGCATGTCTTATAAACCTGCAGTTTCAATCAGCATAGTAACTGCTAAAAAGGGTCAATGACAAGCCGGGCTCGGTGGCTCAGCCTGTAATCCCATGCTTTGGGAGGCTGAGATGAGTGGATTGCCTGAGCCCGCGGGTTTGAGACCCGCCTGGGCAACTTGGCGAGACCTCATCTCTACAATAAATCAAAAAAATTAGCTGGGCATGGTAGCGCGCGCCTGTAGTTCCGCCTACTTGGAAGGCTGAGGTGGAAGGATCGCCAGAGCCCAGCAGGTCGAGGCTACTGTGGCCGGGAGCGGCCACTGCACTCCAATCTGGGTGACAGAGTGAGACTCCAACTCAAAAAAAAAAGGGTCTCTGACAGTACATAGAAAAACACCTTAACCTTGCCTTAGGATGTCAAGATTTGTACAGATAATCATGCCCAGAAACACTGAAATGTTTGTTGAACATGCTCTCACTGCTCCTTAATAATTTTTTAAAAATTTTCAGTATTTCAAGGGAACTTTAGGACTACAGCCTGGAGACTCAGCTCTCTTCATCAATGGACTTCACATCGATTTAGATACACAGGATATATTCAGGTATGGATAGTATTTTCGTTCTCTGAAAAGCTTTCATAACATGTGGCCCCTTGTGGCACATTGAGATTGTCATTCCTCCTTAGTGTGGCGTGAGGCAAAACCTGATGGCTTAACAGGTCTCGCATACGAGGTGGATGTGGGCAGACCCACTTTAGGACATGGGCGGGCAGCATGGTATGTCGCCACCTTGTGTCACGTGTCCCTGTGTTTTCAGGCTGTCCTTGAGAGCTGTGGTTTTCCATTCAACCTAGAAACACAGAAAAGAGCAGCTCTTGGGTTTTTGGAACAATGTGAAGTCAGGTTGTTCGAAATATTGTCTCATATCTCAGGAGGCTTTCTGTCTATGTACGTTGTTTGAATAACTATCCCATGATTGTTAAAATGTGATGCAGGATGCAGGTACTCTAAATTGCCTTCATGACTTTTGGGGAGGTGGGTGATAGTCATGTGGAATTCAGATTTTATTCTTGGAATTAAAATGTACATAACTGACACTGTGGCTTTGTAATAGTAAAGACAAAAGCTATTGCTAATGTTTCAGAAAGAGCAGTTTCCACAGTAAGATGTTTTCTACATTAATTATTTTAACTAAGCTTTTATGTCTGTATATAGCAATCTAGAGCTAGTCATAAGTCAGTAAAATGAATGGGGATGCTTTAAAAGCTTGCTTATATGTGTTTTCATTAAGTTATTTATGTATTTGTTTATTTTGAGTTAGGGTTTCACTCATGTCACCTGGGCTGGAGTGCAGTGGCATGATCATGGCTCACTGTAGCCTCAAACTGCTCAGCTCAAATGACCTCCTGACTCACCCTCTTCCATGATCCACATCCATAGTCCCAGACACAAGATATTGCCATGTTGCCTAGGTTTGTCTCAAACTCCTGGACTCAGGTAATCCTCATGTCTTGACCTCCCAAAGTGCTGGGATTACAAGAATAAGCCACTGCGCCTGGCGAAAAAAATTTTTCTTTTTTGAGTTAGCATCTTACTCCATTGCCTAGGCTAGAGTGCAGTAGCGCACTCTTGCTCACCCCAGCGTTGACCTGCTGGGCACCGGCGATCCTTCTACCTCAACCTTCCTAGTAGCTGGAACTATAGGCATGTGCTACCACACCCAGCTAATTTTTGATTTATTGTAGAGACAAGGTCCCCCCAAGTTGCATGGGCTGGTCTCGAACCCGCAGGCTCAGGCAATCCAACTCACCTTGGGCTCCCAAAGTGCTGGGATTATAGGCTGAGTCACCAAGCCCGGCCTCAGAAAATTTCTGTGCATCTTTAACTTTTCAAAGTATTACATATTGAATATCTGCTCATGTAAATAATTTAAAATAATACAGAAATAAACTGTAAAGCTGTCCATCCCATCTTTTTATTTAATTCCCCTCCCCATTTTTTTGATCTCTCCAAGCAAACCTCTAAGTTGGGTATGAATTCTTCCAGACTTTTTTTCTGTGGTCATTTGTGCTTGCCTGTGCCTGTTGGTATTGATATTGAAACATATATTAAATAATACAGAGGTTTTTTATTTGAGTTGGAGTCTTACTCTGTCACCCAGGCTGCAGTGCAATGGTATGTTCATGGCCAGTGCAGTCTCTACCTGCTGGACTCGGGCAATTCTTCTTCCTCAGCCTTCCAAGAAGCTGGAACCATAGGCATATGCCACCACACCTGGCTAATTTTTTGATTTATTGTAGAGATGAGGTGTCGCCAAATTGCCCCAGTCTGGTCTCAAACCCCTGGGCTCAGGCAGTCCTCTCTCCTCCACCTCTGAAACTGCTGAGATTATAGACATGAGCCACTGTACCCGCTTTACAAAGAGATGAATGTACTGTTTTTAAAAACATGCAGTGTAAAAGTGTGGTTTTAAGGTTAATTTACTCTCAAACTGTATTTTTATACTTTGAGATAACATATATACATTGATAAGTACAAATCTTAACTACTTCTGCATACTTTGACAAAATGAAACAAGAGGAAGGGCTTCCTTTTTGATTTCTCAACTCTGATTTTGCACTGAATTTGAACTGATAAATGTTTTTCATGGTGAAGGATTTTTTTAAAGCCTTTTTTTTTGGTTTTGTTTTTTAACCTACTAAATAATTTTTAAAAATTCTTTTCTAGTCTGTTTGATGTGTTGAGGAATGAAGCTCGGGTAATGGAGGGTCTGCATAGATTGGGAATAGAAGGTCTTGCTCTGCATAATGTTTTGAAGATGAACATTCAGCCTTCTGAGGCTGACTATGCAGTGGACATCAGGAGTCCTGCCATTTCGGTGAGTATTTTTTTAGGGTGGTAAGGGACATTTTGGCTAGATATCTCTATTATGTTTTTCTAATCCATCTTTAAAAGAATTAAGCTATTCCCACTATCTCTTTTGCTGGCATCAAAAGTTTACAATCCTTATAATGGAACGTTGTGTGTATAACAAAGTAGGCTCTTAAATGCTCTAAAAAGTTAAATAGTTGTGGCTAATGTGGTTGAGTCAGTGGTTTTTTTCACTTCAGCATGCCCCTGAGATTCAGCTGAGCATCTCTTGGAAAAGGGTGTTAAGTTTGTTTTTTCCCAGTTTCTTACAGGTCTAATGTGATTTTGTAACATTGTGTATTAAAACTACTTTTTTTTTGAGTTGGAGTCGTTCACTCTGTCACCCAGGCTGGAGTGCAGCGACATACTCACAGCCACCACAACCTTGACCTGCTGGACTCAAGTGATCCTTCCACCTTAACCTTCCAAGTAGCTGGAACTATAGGCATGTGCCACCATGCCCGACTAATTTTTTTATTTGTTGTGGAGACATGGTCTCGCCAAGTTTCCCAGACTAGTCTTGAACCTCTGGGCTCATGCAATCCTCTCCCCTTTGTCTCCCAAAGCTGGGATTACAGGCATGAGCCACCATACCTGGTATGACTACTATTAAAAATACCATTTTTTTAGGCCAGGTGTGGTGACTCATGCCTGTAATTCTAGCACTTTGGAAGGCGGAGGCGAGAGGATTGCCAGAGCCTATGGGTTCAAGAACAACTTGGGCAATATGGTGAGACCTTGTCTCTACAATAAAGTAAAAAATTAGCTGGGTGTGGTGGCACACCCCTGTAATTCCTGGTACTTGGAATGCTGAGGAGGAAGGATCACCTGAACCTAGAAGGTCAAGGCTGTGGTAACTGTGAGCAGCGTGCCACTGCACTCCAGCCTGGGTGACAGAGTGAGACTCCAACTAAAAAAAAAAAAAAATCACTTTAGTAGGAGTTTGAAGAATTTGTATAGCTTTTTGCCTGCTGTATGATCGGATCTGAGTCTTTTTCTCGCCATTTGTCAAAGAAAATGTAGTAATAGTACTATCTTGGGCAGTCACAGAAAAAAATGAAATTGGGGCAGAGCTAACATGCCCAGCACACCCTCGGCATGCAGATCTTTTTGTCCTAGTTTCTGTACCCATTTGTTTTAGAGAAATTTTGTTGAAAGAGAAATAATGTAGAATGTAGATGATCATCCCCTGAGTTATTACTTGGTGATGTAACTGTTATTTTGTTTAATACTTTGTTAATGTCATTTGTTTTTCTATTAAAAATGTTTTTGATTATAAAGAGTAAAAAGAATAACATAAACACGACACATGTTTATGTTACCACAGAAATTAAAAACCATATGACCCATCACCATACTTACTGTTAACATCTAATTCTGTATCAGATTTATTGTTTTTTCAGAAAATAAATGTTTCAGTGGAAGTCCTTTTTATACTTCTTCCTCATCCCCCTCCTTCCTGCAGGTCATTCTTTTTCTGAAGTTGATGTGTGTTCCTCCTGTCCCTTATTTTATCCTTTTGTTCTCTATTAAATTTTTTCTTGCTTTAAAACATTTTTTAGGGATGGGGTCTCTCTGTGTTGTCCAGGGTAAACTCAAAGTACTGGGGTCAAGTGACCTCCTGCTTCAGCCTCTTGGTAGATGGGACTACCTCACCCAGCTCCTATTAGGTATTTTTAAAATTTGGATAGTCCAGTGTCCTATTAATATCCCTCATCAACTTTCTTTTTACTCAAGAGTTTTCAAGACTTTCGTAGCTCAATACATATAGTTTATCATATAATATTTTATTTACTTTAAAAATCATTTATACTTTGATAGCTTAAAATGCAAGTCTCACTATATACCTTTATGGTGAAAAGTCCAGAGAAGATAGAGAAAAATGCTTGGTTTTTTTTTTTTGCAGATGCACCTAGCATTATCAATTACAGAAATGTTCTGTGCATATACGAGCTAGGAAATATACACAGATTTTCCCACCCTGTCTTTTAGTACGTACTGCTTATTTATTCATTACTCTCTTTATGGATTAACATTAAGTTGTTTCTAAATTTTCGCTTTTGTAAACAGTGCTGTAATGGTTCTTTTTTGCCTCTCTTCTTGTGTATACATGTAGGAACCTAGAACTAGAGTTCTTAGCAGTAGGGCACTACTGTAGTCTTCAAATTTATTAGTTCCAGACTATCCAGACACCATCATTGGGTGAGAGTTCACATCGTGCTATCTTTGCCTATTCTTGGATATTGGCAAACTTTCTGTTTTTTTAAGCCTACTGAGTATGAAATTATGTGTGAGATTTTACTCATAGTTCCCAGATTACTTTTGAGAGTGTACATTTTCCTTGTGTTTATGCCCATTTGGATTTCCTCTGTAAATTTCTTTTTTGTGTTCGTGACCTGTTTTCATATGGGTTGGTTGCCTTTTTAAAAAGTGATATGTTAGATTTCTGTTCACATTCTTGACATTAGTCCTTTATTGGTTTTGTAGGTTACAAAGATCTTCACCTATTCTATGGCTTGTCTTTTTTTAGTCACTCATTTTTCTTTTTTTTTTTTTTTTTGAGTCTCACTCTGTCGCCCAGAGTCGCTTCCGGCCACTGCAGCCTCGACCTGCTGGGCTCCGGTGATCCTTCCGCCTCAGCCTTCCAAGTAACCGGAATTACAGGTGTGCACTACCACGCCTGGCTGATTTTTTGATTTATTGTAGAGATGAGGTCTCGCTGCCCAGGCGGGTCTTGAACCCCACAGGCTCAGGCAATCCACTCACCTCAGCCTCCCAAAGGCACGGGATTACAGGCTGAGCCACCGAGCCCGGCTAGTCACTCATTTTTCTACCTACTCTTTGTATCTTTGAAAATGGTCTTGTCCCATGTGATTCTTCTTAAAATAATTTAAAGTTATATTGTTATTACTGCAAATTTTAGTAACTGCTTACTAAAGGGTTTGCGCCATGTTTTTTTTGTAGTGGGTCAATAACCTAGAGGTTGATAGCAGATATAATTCGTGGCCTTCTAGTCTACAAGAGTTGCTGCGACCCACCTTTCCTGGTGTTATCCGGCAGATCAGAAAAAACTTACATAACATGGTAAGTAAAACTTACTATTGTCTGACTGTGAACTCTGTTTCTCCCTTGATCTCTCCCCTATTTTTTTGTCATATGTAGAATGTTTACTTTTTTACTAACTGTTTCCTCCCACCACTGCCACCACCAAATAAATATGCTCTGTACTCAAACCAAAAGTGTTTTGGAATGTGTGGACTATTCATAGGACCCTGAGATGGGCAGCAGCATTACAGTCCTTCCTGTGTGAGAAAATTCTCCTGATGCTTAACACAAAGGCTTAGACCAGGAATGTTCAACCTTTTGTCTTCCCTGGGCTGCATCGAGTAAAAGAGAATTGTCTTGGGTCACACATTATAAAGTTTAGAAAAATAAGAACAATATAAAAACTAGTGGGAAATTTGACCTTGTCCCTAAAACTGATCTATCAATGTTTGGTTTGATGGAAGTGGTCACAATTCTTAGTGAGTTCTCAAAGTGCTTGACAGAAATGTTTGTTCAAATTTTGCTTTTTGTGTGCTACATAATTGAGAACAGCTGCTCACAGATGTAGGTCCTGCCGAACGGCAATGTCATGAGTAAGGCCTGATTGTGAAGTTCAGAAGTGGAACTATGCATGGGATCACAAAGAAAATAAATGTTAAAAAACATGATGTTAAAAGATTTTTGGGTCCATGTTACTGGCTGTCCTGGGCCACCTGCAGCCCACAGATCACAGGTTGAACATGTCTGTCTTAGACTATGTCATTCTAGTTTTCTTATTGGTTTGCCTTTTTTTTTTTTAATGACTTTATTTTTTTTAGTGGCATTTTAATTTTAAGGTAGTTTACTTCTTTTACTTAGAAGGTACATATCACTACTGTTTTTCTTTAATATCTTGATTCCTAAAATTTAGTGATTCAAGTCTTTTCTAAGTTCCTACTTCTTACTCTGTCTTTCCCTGCTGGAGAGAGAGAGAGTGAAAGAAGGTTTTTGGCTGGCCTTTTCCTCCCCTTCTTTCTCTTTTCTCACCCAGCTGCCAGGGAGGTGGAGCAGGTTAGTGCCAGGGTTGGCTTCCTCAGCACTTGCGGGGGAAACTGCTTTCTGTGCTTTTCTCACTCTTGAAACTACTTTTTTCTTTCCCAGACATATTACCATATGTCTGATCTTTATCAAGTGAGACAGTATGTGTAAGTTGCTTAGCATGCAGTGAGTGCTTATGTGCTCCCTTATTACTGTGGGCTAAGAGCTGGGCTCTAGATGAATTCTTAATTCCTAGATCCTCAGAAATGAATACACAAAGGGAGAATCTCCACTCTTTAAGGTGAAAGAGTTGCTAAAACTTGATTTTTGTTTGGTGTAGTAGAAGAATAGGTGTTGGCAACCTGGAATACAGTTTCCGTGTTATCAGCATAATAAGCCCATAACTAGCACTGTGGTACCACGTTCTTGGAACATAGAGGGGATAATTGCTTTTTGTATAATTCCTTTTGTATGTGGTTTAATAGGAGCTGGAAAAAGGTTGTCTTCATGTGCAAAGGCTAATGACATTTCTGTTGGTCCAGGAACATTTGCATAAATGTTATTTCATGCGTTCTTTTCCATTTCCTCCACAGGTTTTCATAGTTGATCCTGCACATGAGAACACAGCAGAGTTGATTAACACAGCTGAGATGTTCCTCAGTAATCACATACCACTAAGGTAACACTGGTGTTGATTTGATGATATATGTAATTTAGCTGAGGTTTTGTTTGTCATCCTTTTTTTTGGGGGAGCAAAAGGATATTTATAGTAAGTGCTTAAATAAGTGACCAACATTATTGGGATGATAAAAGATGTGTAAGATAAAGACTCCTCCTACGGAGAAGACTCCCTCATTATAGACAAGTCTCAAAAACAAGAAGAAATTAAAGAATAATAAAAATAGTACAAAGCCACATATATTCCAGACTACATATACAGTGGACATTTGGAGAAGGGAAAGATGAACACCAACTGATGTAATTTGTGGCGAATGAGTAGAGTGTAGATCGTCGCAGGGAACGGGAGACACTCCAAGTGATGGATATGAAAGGCACCAAGAAGCACACTCTCCATTAGAGAGAAGTGTGGCATGTGTGGGCATGTGAGGAACTGGATCATTGAGGTCCTAAACACTGCTCAAAGTTGGATCCTCGGGCATTGCTGTGATTATTGATGAGGGAAACGATATGGGCCATTGAGTGTGAGAGCATCTCAAAGACCAGCAAGGAGGCTAGACCTGTGACCCAGGGGGAGCATAAGAAAGACATCTCCAGGCGGGGGCAGAAAGGAAAAAGCAATGCGTTCCAACAGGTGAATGCATTGTAGTTTGCCACAGATTGGTGTAGCATGATGGTGACAAATCAAGGAGAAATGCAGTTTAAAGTGTAGGGGACTGAACATGCTGGTGTGCTGACAGAGACAGGTGAATAACAAGCTCAGATTAGACCCCGTTGCGTTCCATTTGATATCACAGTCTTAAAGGGTAGAATTCACTCCATAGGGAGATGGGGTCATTTGTCCTGAGAGACAGAAGCAAAGAGAATTTGTGTAAGGCTATAAACTTTGAAATGAAAGTAAGAAAAGTTGATGGAGCTTATGTTGTAATGTCTGCTTTTTCTTTTTCTCTTTTTTTAAAGTGCAAGTCTGGTGCTACTGAATTGTGGGATAATTAATAGTGGGGCTTGTTAATGGCAGTTTTATCTTTCAGTCAGTATGAAACCCGTATCTTTTGGGAATTAGAATTTAATTCTCAGAAGCTTACCACAATTGAATTATTAATGAATAGCCTGAGTATAAGTAGTTTGTGGTCTCAGCTTGCTTCCCAATGGAAGGAAATTTTTCTAGGTGGGTGTTCACATCACAAAACCTATTTCCACTTTCAGCAGAGATATAGAACTTTGCCAGTAACTTTTGCCCGACTATCAAGGACTAAATGTGTACACAATCTTTTGTAGGTACTGACAGACACATTTATTTCACTTGTGTTGCCAGATCTACCAACAAGGTACTGAGTGGCTGAATTTCCATTGTTTCTTTCTTTTTATTTTTCTTTTCTTTTCTTTTTTTGTCAAAGACTCACTCTGTCACCCAGGCTGGAGTGCAGTGGCATGCTCATGGCTACCACAGTCTCAACCTGCTGGGCTCAGGTGATCCTTCCGCCTCAGCCTTCCAAGTAACTGGAACCACAGGCACGCGCCACCATGATTGGCTAATTTTTTTATGTGTTGTAGAGACGAGGCCTCACCAAGGTGTCCAGGCTGGTCTTGAAACCCTGAACTCAGGCAATCCTCTCGCCTCTGCCTCCCAAAGTACTGGGATTATATGTGTGAGTCACTGGACCTGGCTCTACTTTTCCTTTCAAAGCCAATTTTTTAAAACTTACATGTAAGTGGTAAGATATTTTCACTTACATTCTGAATAATTCTGGTAATTTTACATATTGATGAAATTTGAATTCTTAGAAACCATGAAAACAAACAACCCTTTGGATAATACATATTACTGTGTGTTCCATGACCTGCACTGAGCTAAATGCTATGAATGATATTTAAGCCATATTCCTATGTTTATGGAAAAAGTCTTCTATATACTTTCAGACAATTTAGGAAGATAACTGATGAAATGCTAGGTTATGTTCTACTAGTTATAAATACTTTAGAATTTCAGGGAATGAAAAACATTGGGATATATGGGAAGCAGAGAGGTTTTATGGAGAAGTTCGATTTCTGGTAGGCTTTGAAGAACATAGAGAGTTTTGATTGCTAAAGGCAGAGATTTTTATTTTAAATGACATTTTTCTTATAAAATGAATATATCTGGTTGGATAGAGAAATACATTACTGGATTACAACCAGAGCTATGTTTTGATTAAAAGAGAAATCTAAGAGCATAGAAATAGTCAACTCTGAGCATTTATTGAATTGTATTAAGGGACAGAAAGAGAGAATGTGGTCTTCGGACTTCAGAGGGCATGAGAAGGTGGCACTTGAACTTCAGGCAACAGAGAGTTGTGGTGAATGGCTGGTGGGGAGACCCAGGCAGACAGGCCATTCTTGTCCTCTTTGGGTAAGCCGATGTGGTCCAACACTAAGGTGTTGACCAGAGGCTGCAGAGAGGAGGGCATACAGCTGAGAGACTTTGCAATGGTACTTGATGAGGAATTGGGCTCTGGAGAAGCAGGAGTGTGAAGGCTTAGCTAACAGAAAAACTCTGATGCTTTTTCTAGAAATTGGAAACTGGGGAAGGGGTCATTAGTTTGTGAGGAGGTACAGTTCTGATGATTTAATTAGGTTTGAACTCCTGTGTTTGTTTGCATAAGAATATGTAGGTCTTTTCTGCCCATAGTCTATCATTTGATTTCTATCATAAGTATGATTTTTAAAATACAAAGATGATTTTTATCTAAAAAGAAATCCTCTCCCCAGTCCCATCCATATACATACACACTTTACACACACCTCCCCAGAGATAACTGGTATGAACAATTTGATGTTTGATTTGTATCTGCTTACATTTTCTTCTTCTTTTTTAGAGTGTCCCCTCTTTTAAAATTTTTATTTATTTATTTGAGTAGGAGTCTCACTTTGTCACCCATGCTGAGTGCAGTAGCACACTCACACCCACCACAACCTTGACCTGCTGGGCTTAGGTGATCCTTGCACCTCAGCCTTCCAAGGAACTGGAATCACAGGTGCATACCACCATGCCCAGCTTTTTTTTTTTTTTTTTTTGATTTATTGTATAGATGAGGTCTTACCATGTTATCTAGATTAGTCTCAAACCCCTGAACTCAGGCAAGCCTCTCACCTCCGCCTCCCAAAGTGCTGGGATTATCGGCGCAAGCCACTGTGTCCGGTGTCCCCTCTTTTTAAAAAATTGATAGACTGTAGGTTTTTTAGAGCTATGTTGAGTATTAGCTCATATTGATATATTAACTAAACTATAGTTTGCATTAAGATTCATTGTTTGTGTTGCACACGCTAAGGATTTTGACAAATATGTCAGGTATTCATATAATATAGTTGAGTACAGATTAGGTTCACTGTCCTAAAAATCTCCTGAGCTCCACGGATTTGTCCCTTCTTCCTTTTCTCTCAATCTCTCTCAATCTCTGATCTATTTACTGTCTTCCTAGTTTTGCCTTTTCCATAATGTTATATAGTTGCAATTATACAGTACATAGCGTTTTCAGATTGACTTCTTTCACTTAGTGTGCATTTAAGGATCCTCTGTATATTTTTGTGACTTGATAGTACATTTTTTCAAAGAATAATATTCCATTATATGGATGTGCCTCCATTTATTTGTCCATTCACTTGTTAAAGACATCCTAGTAGCCTCCAAGTTTTGGCACTTGTGAATAAAGCGCTATAAACATCCAGGTGCAGGCTTTTGTGTGGGAATGTCTTCAGCTACTTTGAGTAAATTCCAAGGAGCATGATTGCTGTGTCTTGTGGGATGAGTATGCTTAGTTTTGTAAGAAACTGCCAAACTGTTCCAGTGTGGCTGTACCAGTTTGCATTCCTGGTGGCTTGAGTGCGAATTCCTGTTGTCCTACATCTTTGTCAACGCTGAGTCTTGCCAGTGTTTTAGATTTTGGCCATTATGGTTTTAATTTGCAGTTCCTTAATTACTTTTGTGTGTGTGTGTGTGTGTGTGTGTGTGTGCACGCGTGCATGCATGTGCGTGCCTGTGTCAGGTTCTCACTTTGTCACCTAGGTTGGAGGGCAGTTGCAATATCAGAGCTCACCACAGCCTTGACCTCTTGGGCTTAGACCATCCTTCCACTTCAACCTCCCAAGTAACTGGGGCTACAGGCACACACCACCATGCCTGACCCATTCTTTTGAATTTTGGAGAGGTGAGGTTTCACCATGTTGCCCAGGCTGGTCTTGAACTCCTGGGCTCAAAAAATCCTCCTGGCCCAGCCTCCCAAAGTGCTAGGATTACAGGCGTGAGCCACTACACCTGACCCAATCCCATAATGACTTATGATGTTCATCACCTACCAATTTACTATCTGTATATCTTGTTTGGTGAAGTGTTTGTTTAGATCTTTTACCCCTTTCAAAACTTGGTTATTTGTTTTCTTATTGTTGAGTTTTAAGAGTTCTTTGTATCTTTCTTATACCAGTCCTTTATCAGATGAATGTTTTGCAGATATTTTCTGTAAGTCTATAGCGTGTCCTTTTATTCTCTTAATAGTGTCTTTCACAAGCAGAAGTTTTTAATTTTAATGAAGTCCAACTTACCAGTTTTGTCTTTTATGGATCGTGCTTTTGGATCTAACATGTCTTTGCCAAACCCAAGATCACCTAAATTGTCTTCTCTAGACAAAAAGAACAGAATTCTTCTAGGAATTTTATTATTTTGTGTGTTATGGTTCAGTCTACGGTCCATTTTGAGTTAATTTTTTGAAGGGTGCAATCTATATCTAGATTCATTATTTTGCGTGTGGATGTCCAGTTCTTCCAGCACCATTTATTGAAAAGACTATTCTTCGTCCATTGAATTGCTTTTGCCCCACTGGCTGGTGCAAGTCTTTTTTTGCCAGCCAGTCTATAGCTATATAATGATGTCTCTTTGTGATTTATTTATTTTAAATTTTAAAATTTGTTTGTTTTTGTTTTTGTTTTTCTTTGTTTTGTTCTTTTGTTTGTTTGTTTTTTTGAGTTGGAGTCTCACTCTGTCGCCCAGACTGGAGTGCAGTGGCCACTCCCGGTCACCGTGGCCTCAACCTGATGGGCTCCGGCAATCCTTCCGCCTCAGCCTTCTAACTAGCTGGAACTATAGGTGCATGCTACCACACCTGTACAGGCTATTTTTTGATTTATTGTAGAGATGAGGTCTCGCCAAGTTGCCCAGGTGGGTCTCGAACCAATGGGCTCAGGCAATTCACTCACCTCAGCCTCCCAAGGCGTGGGATTACAGGCTGAGCCACCGACCCCGGCTCTGTTTCCTTTTCTTTTCTTTTTCTTTTTTTTTTGAGTTGGAGTCTCACTCTGTCACCCAGACTGGAGTGCAGTGGCCGCTCCCGGTCACCGCAGCCTCGACCTACTGGGCTCTGGCGATCCTTTCGCCTCAACCTTCCAAGTAGCCGGAATTACAGGCATGCACTACCACGCCCAACTGATTTTTTTTGATTTATTGTAGAGATGAGGTCTCGCTGCCCAGGCGGGTCTCGAACCCGCGGGTTCAGGCAATCCACTCACCTCAGCCTCCCAAAGGCACAGGATTACAGGCTGAGCCACCGAGCCCGGCTAAATTTTAAAATTTAATAACCTAATTTAATAAACTTTAATCTTTTTTTTTTTTTTTTGAGTTGAAGTCTCACTCTGTCGCCCAGGCTGGAGTTCTGTGGCACACTCACGTTGGCCTGCTGGGCTCAGGCGATCCTTCCGCCTCAGCCTTCCAAGTAGCTGGAACTACAGGTGCGCACTACCATGCCTAGCTAATTTTTTTTTCCTTAATTGTAGAGACAAGGTCTTGCTATGTTGCCTGGGCTGGTCTTGAACCCTCAGGCTCAGGCAGTCTATTCACCTTGGCCTCCCAAAGTCCCGGGATCGCAGGCTGAGCCACCAAGCCTGGCCAAACTTTAATCTTGTTATAGCTTTTTGCTACAGAACAATTACAAATATTTTTCTGCTTTCCTTTTACTTATAATTTTCATATTGTGTTAAATCTCAAAGTCTTCCTTTTCTGCTCACTTTTGCATTCTGAAAATTATTTCTTCTAATTTTTGTTTAAAAGCAGAATCTCCTTCTAAAAATTGTGGCAATGCTCTTCATGTCAGTAAAGGAATCTTTCGTGATATAGAGCGTTAACAGTAGAAAAGTTCAAGCCACATTTGAGAACCTGCTTTCTAATTTTTAAGTGGGGTGTGTATGCCTTTGCCAGCCATGTTAGGGAGTGTGGTTTTCACAAAGTGTGGTTTTCACATGAGGATGTATTTCCTCAATTAGCCACAACAGATGAGGGGAGTACAAAGAGGCCATTTCCTTTTATTGGTTGCATTCTATGAGATGATTTTCTTCTTTTTCCTCCCCCTGCAGAATTGGTTTTATCTTTGTGGTTAATGACTCTGAAGATGTCGATGGGATGCAAGATGCTGGAGTGGCTGTTCTTAGAGCGTATAATTATGTTGCCCAAGAAGTGGATGAATATCATGCCTTCCAAACTCTAACACATGTATGTCTTTGTTCAGAATGACTAAACCTAACAATCTAAAGCACAGTATGTGGTCAGAGGGTTCTATGTATCCATAAAGGGAAAAAGCAAATTCTTCACACAAAATCTGTGTGTTTTATATTTCAGGGTTGCCTTTTCATTGATTTACAAAGTTAATGATAGATTGCTGTGACTTCAGCTAAGATTTCTTAGATGGACTAATGTAGCTTAATCTTCTGCCTTTGATGATTTTATATCACTAACATTAGCCTTTTGGCAAATGTGACGTTCTCTACTTTTTTGAAAAAGTGTTTACTTTTTTTATATGATTTTATGATTAGGATTTAGTTTAATATTCAAATCATAAAATTCTTGACTAGCAGACTGCATTTTTTCATTTTTAATGGAAACTTTGTAATGCCCTAATGTGTGTGTGTGTGTGTGTGTGTGTGTGTGTGTGTGTGTGTGTGTGTATTTACAAGGCATATACTCGTTCACATTCAGAGAATTATCATTGTTTTCTTGTATTTTTTTTCCTGCTTTTGACTATAAACGGTCTATACTCAAAACTAAATAATAGTTCTTTTGTTTACGGATTAATGGTAACCGTTTTGTTTTTTTTAAAATCATGTTTAGTCAGGTGTGAGGATGCATACCTGTAATGTCAGCTACTTAATAGGCTGAGGTGGGAGGATCACTTGTGTCCAAGAATTTGAGACCACCATGGGCAACATAGTGAGACCCTGTATGTCTCAAAAGTTAAAAATGAAAAAGAGCCAGACTCAGTGGCTCAGGCTGTAATCCGTGCCTTTGGGAGGCTGAGGTGAGTGGATTGCCTGAGTCCGTGGGTTTGAGACCCAACTGGGCAACTTGACGAGACCTCATCTCTACAATAAATCAAAAATTAGCCGGGCGTGGTAGCGCACGCCTGTAGTTCCAGCTACTTGGAAGGCTGAGGTGGAAGGATCGCCGGAGCCCAGCAGGTCGAGGCTGCGGTGGCCAGGAGCGGCCACTGCACTCCAGTCTGGGCGACAGAGTGAGAATCCAACTCAAAATAAATGAATAAATAAATAAAATTAAAAAAATAAAAATAGCAGTGGCTCAAGCCTGTAATCTCAGCACTTTGGGAGGTCGAGAAGAGGGGATTGCCTGATTCCACAGGTTCAAGAACAGCCTGGGCAACTTGGTGGGACCTCATCTCCACAATAAATAAAAAAAATAGCCAGGCGTGGTAGTGCATGCGTGTAGTTCCGGGTACTTGGAGGGCTGACGTGGAAGGATCGCCTGAGCCCAGTGGGTCTGCACTGGAGTGGCTGTATGCATGCCACTGCACGATAACCTGGGCGGCAGAGTGAGACTCCAACTCAAAAAAATAAAAATAAAAAAGAAAGTAAAAGAGAAAACGTTATGTTTGAAGTAATTGATTTTAACCACTTTTACCTCTAAACCTGATGTTAGCCTGCTGTTTATTATTATCTTAATGTTATGTTTATTGTTTAGAGATTCGTGCAGAGCATTTATTGTTAGTAGAAATGTTCTAATATTTATTGAAGGCCCTTTATGTGCCATGGCTGTAACTAGCTGTTGGGGCACAGAGAATAATAAGACCATCCCTGTCCACAAAGACCTTACCAGCTAGTGGGGGGTCATATAATAACAGATGATATCATACAATGTGGAGAGCACAACTCTGTGTGGCTGCATGAGGACCTCACTCCTCCCGGGGATGGTCATGGGCATTTTCGTGGCGTGACAGGTGGTTCCAGCTGGGTCTAGGCGGAAAAATGGGAATCATTTGAACAAGGCAGCAAATGAGGGTTGTGATTCCAAGTTAGTAGTGTGGTTCGAGTAGAGAATTGTCAGAGCAAAATGGAGGAGGGGTCTGTCCTTGTAGGCCATTGTAGGCTAGGCAGCCAGGGTGTTCAGAGCTTGGGAATCATTCTTGAATTTAAGAAATCAATCTGCTGCCGTGGAGATGGAGCTGATGAAGGGTAAAGAAAGTGGCAGGGATGCTAGTTGATGAGCTGTTGCTGTGCTCTCCATGAGAAGGGATGGGGCAGGTAGTTAGCAGCAGGGCTATGGAGAATGAAGCAGGTTCAAAAGAAGTCACTCAGAATAAGAAATATTGTGATGCCTACTTATTAAAGTTTTTTTTAACCTCAGATATGTCCATGAAGAAAAGGATAAATGGGTTTTTTATTACCAAAGTAGTATTACTATATATGTTCACTTTAAACAAATGCAAATATTAACGCCATCTTAAAATCTCTCTGTCTCACTCTTCTTCCTTCCCTAATCTTTCTTAAAGGTGGGCATAATTAAAAGGTTGTATTATATCCTTCTAGATATTTAACTATACATATAGAGATACCGTTTTGTTGTTACGTCTTTTTGGTCTGTTAAAAATGGATTATGTCATATATATTTTGCAACTCCCCTCCCTAAAACATCATGGACATGAGTTTTTATTTCAAAGATTACATATATATATATATATATATATATATATATATTCCGATTTTTCTTAATGTATTTTTGCGTTTGAGACTTAATGTTACTATGAACTGATTGAATTGTCTTAAGCAGATTTAGTTTCTAAAAGGAGGCATCTTTTTTGTTTTTGTTTTGAGGTAGAACCTCACTCTGTTGCCCAGACTGGAGTACAGTGGCACAGTCAAGGCTCGCTGCGGCCTCGAACTCCTTGGGTCCCACTTCGGCCCCCTGAGCATCTGGGACCACAGGCACATGCCACCACGCCCAGCTAGTTTTTAAAGCTTTTGTAGAGGGGTCTCACTATGTCACCCTGGCTGGTCTTGGGCTCCTAGGCTCAAGCAATCCTCCCACCACCTCGGCCTCCCAAAGTGCTGTGGTTCTGGGCATGAGCCACTGGGCCTGACCCTAAGAAGGCATCTTAATGAGGTATACAGAAAAGGAAAGTTTGCTAACATGTCTCGACTTGACCTTTCAGAAAAATAGTCATGGTTTTCTCTGTATTCAGAAATTTTTTGTCATATTTCTTCAGATCTATAACAAGGTGAGGACTGGAGAAAAAGTGAAAGTTGAACATGTGGTCGGTGTCCTGGAGAAGAAATATCCATATGTAGCAGTGAACAGCATTTTGGGCATTGACTCAGCTTACGATCAAAATCGGAAGGTAAGACATTCTCTGGCTCTTCTTATTCAACTTCAACACTGTACTATCCTTACTCCCGCTTTTGGGGAGTTTTTTTCATAATGGTGGTGGTCATTAAAGTGTTTCACAACCTACCACTTGAAAATTTAGAAACCGGATCATTTTTCAGCATTTGACAAAGTTTATATTTCAGTTTTGTTTTGTGAAGATCATGGATTTTTAACTTGCATATTGCCTATTAAATTTAAATTTTCTTTTTCATAGTGCAGTGGTAGTACGTGTATGAAATTGTTCTGGATAAAATCTATTGGGTGTATATAGAACCCAGGGTATGTTATACAACTTAATATATGTTGTATTGGCTGTGTTTAAAGTGTGTTAAACTGAATGGCACCATGTAATAATAAGGCTATAGTAAGAGGAAACTAAAAATTTTAAATTTATGATAAATTATTTTTCCAGTGAGGCAGTAAATATAGTAAAGGGCCTTTACCTTATTGCAAGCACAAGTTGGTCAACTTACTAAAAATGCATGTTAAGGCAAGGAATCAAAATACACTTCTGAAATATTCTGATTAAAAGCAAGTAAGATGTATTTACTTAACAACTTTTTGGCGGGGGTGGAGGAAGGGTTTTCGGTTTTTTTTTTTTTCAAATGAAGGTAAGGCCTTTGGTTTCTCTGGAGATCTGAGCTGTCATTTTTTTATAAAACATACTCAGAATGAATTGTTTGTAAGTTTCCTTTCATCTGAATACAGAATCTTTCTAGATTTTCATAATCTCCTTCCCAAGTTTTTTATAGTTGTCTGACCCACACCCAATTCACCATGAATTGGTTTTAGCATCTTGCCTTTTTGAGTGTTCTGGTCATTCCATTTGTTTTTATGGGAAGAATAACTTTTCATTTTTGTACTCATATTTTACTGGTTTACGTAATATTATGTTCTTTCACTAACAAAAATAGTTGGTTATGGAACAGGCACTGCGATCCTTGGTAAGCCTGTAGAGAACTGAAGGGATCAGAGGTGTGTGGGCATTCTAGTCCCTGTGTCCAAAATGCTGCCTTTTACTTGCTGAAATGCATCTTAGTGTGGCTTATGTGTAATACTGAATAAAGAATACTTAACACTTCTCACAATTTGTAGACAGTCTATAAGGTCAGATGCTTTTTAGTCAGTGCAGGCCGGGTACAGTGGCTCACGCCTGTAGTCCCAACACTTTGGGAGGCAGAAGTAGGAGGATCGTTTGGGCCCAGGAGTTCAAGACCAGCCTGGGCAACATAGCAGAACCTTGTTTCTACCAAAAGAAAAAAATTTACCTGGATGTGTTGGTATGTACCTGTAGTTCCAGCTATTCAGGTGGTTGAGCCAGTAGAATTGCTTGAGCCCTGGAGTTGGTGCCTGTGGTGACCCATGATTACCACTGCACTCCAGCCTGGGCAACAGAGTGAGATCCTGACTCAAAAAAAAAAGAAAGTGCAGCAAGAGATAGTAGCAAGTTAAACCTTTGAATTCTCCTGTGCATGCATAATGGTGCTTTTGCCAGCTCCTTAAGAGGATTAAAGTAATGGTGAGGTACGCAGATTTAAAGCTATGTGATCATAAGACTTGAGGTAATTAAGCACAAAATCACAGATCACAAAACAGCAGCAACCAAAGTATGTGGGTGTTCTAGAGAGTAGCTCACCAGTGTATGTAAGTGTTCAGCATACTTTATTTTTTTATTTTATTTTTATTTTTTGAGTTGGAGTCTCACTCTGTCGCCTAGACGGAGTGCAGTGCCGCTTCCGGCCACCGCAGCCTCGACCTGGGGGCTCCGGCGATCCTTCCGCCTCAACCTTCCAGTTAGCTGAAACTACAAGTGCACGCTACCACACCCGGCTCATTTTTTTAATTCACTGTAGAGAGGAGGTCTCGCCAAGTTGCCCAGCGGGTCTCGAACCCGCGGACTCAGGTAATCCACTCACCTCAGCCTCCCAAAGTGCGGGATTACAGGCTGAGCCACCGAGCCCGGCTTAGCATACTTTAAAGCTGGTATTTGTTAACTGGGTAAATTAGTTAATTGAGGTTGATTAAGAGATTTGCTACTGTAAGTTGATCCAGGTGGTAGAGGGACTAAACCAAACATTTTTATCAAGAACAAAACACAAGAGTTTAGCAACTTAGAGACATCTCTGAACTCCTTTGGAGTGAGGAATAAAGTTCTAACTTAGAAACATAGTAGTATTGGTTAACTGTGCCAGCCCCAATACGATAAGGCTGAGCAAGATGTGGTGCCTGTACGTGGGCGGTTCCCACAGGCTAGCTGGAGGAGACTCATGGGGGAGAGTGGTGTGGTTCAGGTGATGGTGAGGTTCTGAGTGTGTGTGGTGGTTGCACCTTGTACACGGAGGCCCAGTGTAATGGTGAACATTCTGCCGGTTTGGGACAAGGTGATTGTGGAGGGCTTCCAGGAGGTGGTGACAGCTCCCTATCTTGGGAATTCAAAACTGCAGAGGGACAAAGGCTTATTATATATATATATGTATAAATTGATACTGAGTACAAGACAAATTAAATACTGGCTCAATGCCAGTACTTTTAGAAAAGTAAACTTATACCAGGAGCTAGAAGCTCTGACAGGATGCCAGCTTGCCTCCCTCCTTTTTCTGTCCTGTTTCTGGTTCTGTGCTTTCGTGTTAAATCTGCTTGTTTTAAGGCATGTCAAGTCAGGCTTAGATTTGATGAGATCTACTCAGTGTAACCTAGGAATGGTATCATTATAATACTACAGCCTTCTGTTCAGTCACTTTTTCTGGGTTTTAAAATAAAATGATATTGATACAGGCACCTCGTAATGTTTTGCTTCTAGATGACACAAACCGCAAGAATCGTACTCTACAGAAAAAGAGTAAATGAAAGGAGGACCACTTAGTGAATACCAAAGTTTTGAGGGAATTCTTGGAATTTTTTCATATTTTACACTTTGAAAATGTTTAACTCTGATATTCCTTTATCCGTTTGAAAAAAAGTACAAGTAACCTTTCATTGTGAATGATTGCTGCATCAAAAGTATTAGCTTGAAAAATGTTGCATAGAGTAGACGAATTGGGGAAAGGGGTATTTTTTACATGCTTTTGTGTGTTAAAATTTTGATTTGGCTGAAGATTCGAATGAGAGCATCACAAACTGAGCCCTTTAGTAGTTTTGTAGACTTGGCCATTTTCCTCAGCTGTACTGATTACAGCCCATTTAAGCTGTTTGATTTTCTAGCTATTTGAGCAGAAGTACTCTCAAAGCAAGGATGTGGAAAGGATCCCAAGAGTCCTAAGAATCTAATGACTAATAAGATTTTTAAAATTATAGTAGCGTTTACCCCCATACAAACAAGGCCAAAGGAATGAATTATTTTTAGGAAAATAGCTGCTTTTAGTAAGTGTCATTGCACTTACAAATATCTGTTCCTTTTGTTACAAATATCTGTTCCTTTTGTTATAAATCTGAAGTTATGATATTTTTTACATGTAATATCTGAAAAAAAGTAACTATTTCTAAAAGTAGGCAATGCAATTAAAGTAGAAATTTTAAACTGAAGAGAATATAGTCTGATAGGTATATATTTATGTCTTTCAAAGCCAGTAAGATAAGGGCATTAGGAAAAGTCATAACTTACACATACAATCATTTTGCATTTGGCATGTTATCACTGATTCTTTATTAATATTAGTTGTCATTTGTGAGTGACATAGTATAAGACTGCCTGAAATTAATGTTTGTTAAGTATCATTAATTATCATTTTTAGATATCTGTTGGTAATTTGTACATGTGACTTTTGAATTTGACTCTTTGATAATTGGACTGTATTCTGTTATTTGGTCTTGTAAACTATTACAAGTGGTTAAAAAAGAGGCAGGTATGCCGTCAAAACAGCCTCCTTTCACTTCTGACTTTTACTCTGTTAACATTTCCAGGATAAACCAGCGTTACTTATTTCTTATTGTCACAATGTGGGCTTTTGGTTGTGTTGTGTTTTAATTTTGGGGGGGGTAAGTTTTCAAAGCTCAAGTTAGATTAAAGTTGAGTTTTTATGAACTTCTATGCTATAGTTGAGATTTCAAAGAACAGAATTAATGTGGTAAGAGCTTTAGGAGTTTATGTTTTAAAAATGTAAGCAATGGCATAGAAGAATGACTGAAACCAACCTAGAAGGCCTTTTTGGTTGTGTCCATCAGTTAAGTCCGTACCATCATTTATTACTGTGACTAGATCTGATTAGAAACTAAACAGTCTCAGATAATCAGGTATTTGATTCTCATAAAGTATATGCTATCTTAAAAACAACAACAGAAAAAAACTAAAAAGTCTATTACTGATGACTGGTATTTGTTACCCAATTTAAGTACTTTTATACTTGTGTTATCTAAAAGTGATTAGAAATAATTAAATACTGTTTCCAGAAAATATCCATTGCAAGGTATTTAGTAAGCATTTTTAAAATAACTTTCTTCTGGGGAAAGTGACTGACCACATGCAGAAGATTAAAACAAGACTCCTACCTATCAGCATACACAAAAATCAACTCTAAATGAATCAAAGACCTAAAAGTAAAACCTCAAACTATAAGAATGTAGAAAATGGTCAGACTTGGCCACTCAGCCTGTAATTCCAGTACTTTGGGAGGCAGAGGTGAGTGGATTGCCTGAGCCCGCGAGTTTGAGACCAGTCCAGGCAACTTGACGACACCTCCTCTCTACAATAAATAAATTAAATTAGCCAGGCGTGGTAGTGCACTAATTTAATTTATTTATTGTACTTCCGGCTACTTGGAAGGCTGAGGCAGAAGGATCGCCAGAGCCCAGCAGGTTGATGCTGGGGTGGCCCCGAGTATGCCACTGCGCTCTAGCCTGGGCGACAGAGTGAGACTCCAACTCAAAAAAAAAAAAAAAAAAAGAAAACGCAAGAGACACCCTGATGGAAATTTAAGTTGGCCTTCTCTTCCTGATCAAGTCCCCAAGTGTCCATGCCATAAGAGATAAGATAGATAAGTGGGACCTCATCAAACTGAAAAGCTTCTGCAAAGCTGAAGAAACCATCAAGAGAGTGGGGAGATAACCCACAGAATGGGAAAAAATATTTTCCAACTTTATAGCTGACAAAGGCCTAACATCTAGGATCTACAAGGAACTCAAGTATGCTAAAAAGAGAAAAAAACAGCTCTATTAAAAAGTGGACAGAACCGGGCTTGGTGGCTCAGCCTGTAATCCCGTGTCTTTGGGCGGCTAAGCTGAGTGGATTGCCTGCGTCCGCGGGTTCGAGACCCGCCTGGGCAGGCAAGAACTCATCTCTACAACAAATCCAAAAAAATCAGCCGGGCGTGGTAGCGCGCACCTGTAGTTCCAGCTACTTGGAAGGCTGTGGTGGAAGGATCGCCAGAGCCCAGCAGGTCGAGGCTGCGGTGGCCGGGAGCGGCCACTGCACTCCAGTCTGGGCGACAGAGTGAGACTCCGACTCAAAAAAAAAAGTGGACAGAAGATGTGAATTGATACTTCTCAAAAGAAGACATACCAGCGGTCAGCAGATGCCTCATTAGTCATCAAACAAATGCAAATTGAAACTTGAGTTAGAATATGCAGTACTCAGATGC
Organism: Carlito syrichta; assembly: GCF_000164805.1. Classification (NCBI taxonomy): domain Eukaryota; kingdom Metazoa; phylum Chordata; class Mammalia; order Primates; family Tarsiidae; genus Carlito; species Carlito syrichta. The sequence continues at coordinate 84,149 of NW_007253737.1, read as the reverse complement.
TGGAGAGGATGCAGGGTAAAGAGAATGCTTCTACACGGCTGGTGGGGAGTGTAAACTAGTACAACCTCTGTAGAAAACAGTGTGGCGATTCCTAAAAGATCTAAAAATCGACCTCCTGTGTGACCCAGCAGTCTCTCTTCTGAGAATATACCTAGAGGAACTCAAATCATTCTATAAAGAAGATACCTGTTCTATGACTGTTTATTGCAGCACTGTTTGCAATGGCAAAAATATTGAACCAACCATGCTGCCCATTGGAAGTAGACTGGATTAAAAAAGTGGTACATATACACAATGGAATATTATGCATCCATAAAGAAGGACAAAATGATGAACTTTGCAGCAACTTGGGATGGATTTAGAGTCTGTGATACTCAGTGGTCTATCACAGAAACAAAGAACTGAGTACTGCATGTTCTCACTCATAAGCAGACCCTGAACAATTATAATACTATAAAAAAGGGATTGGCAGTAGTGGAAAACTGCCGGGGCGGGGGAGGGGCACACACTTCATCAATAAGGGCACTGAACTAATATGATATTTACTCTGAAAAACTACTCTGAGGGAAGAGTCCCGGTGTCAAGGTCAGGAAAAGTGTCCCTTTCAGATGCATTTGTCATCTTGCTGCCGTAACATTTCCCTGTCAACAAACTGTTTGTTTTAAGAAGAGAAAAGATTAGGCTTAGTATATCTTAGAGCAATTTTTCAGCACTATTCCCCCAAAACTTTGTTTTGCTTTCTACAGGTGTAATTTATTTGGTAATGACGTATATGCCCTTATTTAGAATTGGGTGTAAATATTTTATCTCAGGATTGTTGCCCCAAAGCACTAATAACTTGTAGTAGTCTGTAGCTGTGTAGCCTAATATGGTAGCCCTAGCCACATGTGGAATTTTTAATGGAAATTAACTAAAATCAAAAGTTTAGTTTCTTAGTCATAGTAGCCAGTTTTCAGGTATTTATTAGCTACATGTGGTTAGTGGCTACTGTGTTGGATAGCACAAATAGACTCTTTTTGTTGTTGCAGAAAGTTCTGCTGTGTAGTACTGACTGTGGTACATGTCTTTTAGTTTTGGTAGCCTCTGCTACATACACACACACACACACACACACACACACACACACACACACACACACACCCTTCCTAATTGCAAGCTTTTGTAGTTTTATAAAAACTCAGCCATTCAGTCTCAAATTTATCTAGTAGGATATTAGCTATGATGTCACTTTATTTTTAAAAATTAATTTTTAGTTTTCTTCTTTACCATATTTCTGTTGATTTTTTGTTTTGTTTTGTTTTTAGAGGATTAATGTGCGAAAATATGCTTGGTCTGTTTGTCTCATGAAGGATAAACGTAAGCTGTTCTTGTGGTTCCTTGTGTTTCAGGAAGCAAGAGGCTACTATGCACAGACTGGAGTTGGCCCCCTGCCTGTTGTTCTGTTCAACGGAATGCCCTTTGAAAAGGAACAGCTGGATCCTGATGAGCTGGAAACCATCACAATGCACAAAATCTTGGAAACCACAAGCGTCTTCCAAAGGGCAGTGTACTTGGTGAGTTGCGTGCCAAGGCTGATTTTGAAAGAGAGCATCTTGCTTAGATTTCTGTAGCCTCTGTAGTGGGCAGTAGTATCCTTTGAGCATTATTTTCTGTGTCCTATAAGTAATTGGCTTACGGATGCTTAGCAGGTCCTGCTATAATGAAAATGTGCATACAGCTGTACATTGTAACTGAAACTGCTATTTTTATTGGTCTCAAGGCTAAATTTTAAAAAAAATTGTAAGTAGTTCTAAGAAGTATTTATTCTATTTGACTTTGGAAATACTCAAATATTATTTTTTATTTACATACATAAATATTGATATATAGTGATTGGTGAGACATCCTTTAAACCATAATACTCAGCATTTTAAAGTGTACAATTCAGTGGTTTTTACTCTGTACATACAGTTGTATAGCTACCACCTCTAATCTCAGGACATTATCATCACCCCCAAAAGAAACCCCATATCCAGTAACAGTTACTCCTCATTTTGTGTGAATTTGCCCTGCCTCTAATCTCTGGCAACCACGAATCTACTTTCTGTCTCTATGGATTTGCCTGTTTTAGACATTTCAAATAAATAGAATTTGCTGAGATCAGGCTGCTATCGGACAGGTATCATATTGCTCAGAACCTCAACTCTCTAGTCATGTGGTTGGTCTTTCTAGTGTGGCCAGTCCCCAACCTGAGCCATTTTGTTAGTGCACACTATTTAGGGGCCCACTATGTATCACCTCATAGGTGACCTAAGGGGTTCAGCATGAATAACAAAGGCACTCTTAACACTGGATTTAGAAGTTGCCTCCTAGGCACCAGGGATAAAGGCCACAAAATTATTTATTACATACTGTCTCTTTGTCTCCTCTTCTTCTAAAAATATGCACATATTGATACTCTGTCATGCCCCATAGGTCTCTTTATGTTCCTCAGACTGGATAATCACAACTCATCCAACTTCAAGTTCACCAATTCTTTCTTCTGAATCTGCTATTGAGACCCTCTAGTGAATGTTTCATTTCAGTTATTAGATTTTTAAACTCCAGATGTTTTATTTGATTCTTTTTTATAATGTTTTTATTGCTTGATCTTATTTGTTAAGACGAACGCCAGACTTTCAAGTTTTTTTACGTCTTTGCATATATTTAACTCTAGTAGGCTTATTTAAATTTTTAGTAGGCTTTCTCAGGAATAATATATAGTTGCAAACAGTGTCTAATTGGAATTATTTAGACTTGAATGTGTATATTTGATTTACATCTTTCTCTCTGTTTTTTGTTTTTTTTTTGAGTTGGAGTCTCACTCTGTCACCTGGGCTGGAGTACAGTGGCATGCTCACAGCCACTACAGCTTTGGCCTACTGGGCTCAGGCAGTCCTTCTACCTCAGCCTTCCAAGTAGCTGGAACCACAGGTGTACAGCTATTTTTTTTTTTTAATTTATTGTAGAGATGAGGTCTTGCCAAGTTGCCCAGCTGATCTCGAACCCCTGAGCTCAGGCAATTCTCTTGCCTCTGCCTCCCAAAGTGCTGGAATTGCAGGCATGAATCACTGCACCTAGCCTACATCTTTTTCTTGAAAATGACTTTATACTTTTGTATTAAACATTTTAAGTATAGTAAATCTGCAGGTTTTCACTTTTACTGATACTTGACTCTGAGGTCATTGTCAACTATTTCTGTGTAATATGAGATGTGCAGAAGGGGAAGAATACATAATGAGTGATTTTCCTCCCCCCAGTGTAATTCTGGCTCTGGAGACTTAGGGTTACTTGGTTGCTTGAGATCAAAAAAAGCTCGGAGTGATTTCTATTACAGAGCATATTAACTCCTTGAGAGAAGACCTTTGGCTTTCTCCTTTAGAAAGAAGTTAACGATGAGTAGATCTCAGGATGGATTTCTGCTTATGTTAATGTGTAACTAACTTGTAGAGCTTGTCTTTTTCTGGAGAAACGCAGTCATGTGTGAAAAGACCACATACACATGGATTTGCTTTTCACATTCACTTTGCATGAACTCTGTGACTTTGAGTAAGTTATTTAACCTTTCTGTGCCTCTACTTCTTCATCATTTAAAATGATTATCTGGCCTGGTGTACTGACTCACACCTGTAAGCCCAGCGCTGAGGTGGGAGGACAACTTGAGGCCAGAAGTTTAAGGCCAACGTGGAACATAGTGAGACCCTCATCTTTACAAACCATTTCTTAAAATTAGCCAGACATTGTGGTGAGCACCTGTAGTCCTAGCTATCATAGAAACTGAGGTAGGAGAATTACTTGAATCCTGGAGTTCAAGGTTATAGTGAGCTATGATAGCACCGATAACATCTGCCTCATATTTTTGATAGTGTTACAGATACTCGATGTAAAGGACTACTTGGTAGAGACAGGGACCTATAATATGGTAACTTCTGTCCTTAGTTCCAACACACAAGAGCCTATTATAAAAATAATTCTTAGGTTTCTTAGGAATTGCTATTGATCAAATGTGCTTTTTTTTTCCCTGTAGGGTGAACTGTCCCATGATCAAGATGTGGTAGAGTATATTATGAATCAGCCAAATGTTGTTCCACGAATCAATTCTAGGATTTTGACAGCTGAGCGAGATTACCTGGATTTAACAGCAAGTAGTAAGGAGCATTTCAGGAACACCTTTTTATTTGTTGGTGCTTCAGTGTCTTTGTATTAATTGGATTGTAATGTTCAGAAGATTGCCCAAGACTGTGACACAATTTTATGTTTAAAACTTATTGTACCTTGACTTCATAATATGAGCTTCTAAATTCACAAAAGTTTACTCCATAGAAGAATAAGTTTTCCTTGGTAAAACCTTGAAAACTTTGAAAAATATTTGCCATTTAAATGCCAGCTAAACAGGCAATAGATGATAAGACCATTCTTATCATCTGGATTGTTGACTTCCTTATAGTCATAAAGCAGTTGTCTTTTCTTCACCTCATTCTAGAATCAGCTGGCAGTATATCAACAAATATCTCAGCACATTCATTCGGAGAACCTGAGATTGCTTTTTTTTTTTTTTTTTGAGTTGGAGTTTCACTCTGTCACCCAGACTAGAGTGCAGGCGCAGTGACCGCTCCCGGCCACCGCAGCCTTGACCTGCTGGGCTCCGCCGATCCTTACGCCTCAGCCTTCCAAGTAGCTACAGGCATGCGCTACCACACCCGGCTGATTTTTGATTTATTGTAGAGATGAGGTCTCGCTAAGTTGCCCAGGCGGGTCTCGAACCTGCGGGCTCAGGCAATCCTTTTTTTTTTGTTTTTTTTTTTTTTGAGTTGGAGCCTCATTCTGTTGCCCAGACTGGAGTGCAGTGGCTGATTCTGGCCACCGCAGCCTTGAGCCGCTGGACTCCGGGGATCCTTTCGCCTCAGCCTTCCAAGTAGCCGGAACTACAGGCGCGCGCTATCACACCTTGCTAATTTTTTATTTTTTGTAGAGATAAGGTCTTGCCAAGTTGCCCAGGCGGGTCTCGAACCCGCGGGCTCAGGCAATCCACTCACCTAAACCTCCCAAAGTGCTGGGATTACAGGCTGAGCCACTGAGCCCGGCTAAGATTGCTTTTTTAAAAATAGTAGCTTTTTTGAGATACAATGTACATGCCATAAAACTCAACCTTTTAAAGTATACAGTTCAATGACTTTTAGTATATTCTATCACCACTGTCTAATTTTAGAACATTGTCATCAGCCCAGAAAGAGCCCATGTACCTGTCAGTAGTCAATCTCTATTCCTCCTCTCCCCTATCCCCTGGAAACCACAAATCTACTTTCTGTTTCTATGGATTTGCCTATTCAGGACATTTTGTATAATTGAAAGTCTTTTGTGCTTGGCTTCTTCCATTTAGCATGTTTTTAAGCTTCATCCATGTTATGTATGTCAGTATTTCATTACTTTTTACAATCCATTGCATGGATGGTCCACACGTGTCTTTTCCTCCGTTGATGGACATTTGGGTGTTTGCCACTAGAATACCTTATCAGAGCTAAATATGTTAAGCCCAGATGTAATGTGTTCCTTGTGCTTTCCTTGAGGCTCTGAAGGCCACTACAGCAAACACCTAGAAATAAGGTGGAACTGTTTTCTCTTGCTGGCGAAATCTTACTAGGGAAGGAAAAAATGTGTAACAAAGTCATAACCAACTACATTACAACCTGGTGGTGATGGCACCATGGCCCAGGCGTCTTTGGCCTTGGTTGTCACAGAACCTTTTTAGAAGGATACTCATTTGTACATGCATGGTGCTGTCTCTCTTCCCCCACGTGATATCATGGACTATGTCTGACTTAGTTACTGTTGCTTTCCTTTTAGTAGACTATTGACCAGGTAAAGTGGAAGGATAGATGGATGAGCAGTGGCTGGGTGGGCGGGCAAGCAAGTTGTGCTTGGCAGACAGTGATGGAAAGAGTGATATTTGTACTGTGGTGTAATGACACTTAAGACTGGGGAGGTTGCTGGAGACCGTTTTACAACTGGAAAGAAAGACGGTGACTTGATGAAACTGGAATTTTAGGAGGAATAATCTGAGGGGAGGGCACTCATCGGAGAAGGTACCTGTCTAGAAAGAGTGCAGATGGTCTTTTCTCTTCGTGAGGGTTTCGAAAGATACTATCTTTGTTAGGCTTGGAATGGAGACACCAGAGCTTTCCTGTGTACTTTCGCCTTGTCACTCATTCCCCCCCCCCGTGGGATGGGGAAGAGCTCACTCTAGTGGAGAGACGAGTTAGGGGTGTCCCTGTAGGAGATTGTGTTCTGGGTGTGAAGAGACAAGTGTGGGAATAGGATGGATTTCGGCCGTTGAGTTGACACGTACATGTATGAAGCCTTGGGAGGTATGTACATTGCTCATTGATGTTGTGTCTCTGAAATGTGGTGGGTGGAGTAGAGTGCATGGTGAGAGCTTGTTCAGTAAGCTTGGAATTTACTATACTTCGCTCATGCGTTTTTATTGTTCTTATAATCAAATGAGGTTATGCGTTGAATATTGACGTTAGATTGAACTGAGGCGTATTAGTTATAAACCTGTTTTCATTTTCCCCCCAGATAACTTTTTTGTGGATGATTATGCTAGATTTACTGTTTTGGATTCTCAAGGCAAGACTGCTGCTATAGCCAATAGTATGAACTATCTGACAAAGAAAGGTAATTCGTTTGTGGCTTATCTTGGGTTCGGCTTTTTTTTCTTTTTAGTATTTGTAAAAATAATTTATCTTGATGTCTGTTGGGGAAAGAGAGACTATAGTTTTAAAAAATTATTTCTTATGCTTTAAGTGCAAAAAAACTTTTAAAATTTAATTATTTATGTATGCTTAAAAATTCAAATGTTGTCCTTATAACCTTTATATTAGCTATTAATATCAAAAGGAAAAATATTTCGTGGTTCAAAATGGAAAATCATTTATGATGTAAAAATGGGTTAATGGATTGAAAATTGGTTTGATTTGCCTCTTCAGTGATAATATAGGGTTAATTTTATTTTAGGGTTTGTAAGATAAGTTGGTTTTAGAAAGCCTGTGTAGTTTTTAAAGCTAAGTTTATATGGAGTTAGGCTAAAATTGTGTAAAATCATGTTCTTTCCATGGCAGATTATTTTCCCTTCTGGTCACACTTAATTACCTTTACAAAAAAGCACTGGCAGTTATTTAAGGCAGCTGTTTTTACCACTGCTGTGGTTTTCTCCCAGAGAGGATTTCTGGTTTTTCAGATATATGTAAATTGTTTCTGAGGAGCACTGGAACAGGGCTATAGCACTGCAGGGACGAAGCATCAGAAGACACACTGGTCGCGTTAGTCGTTACTCAAACTTTTTATCCTTCTTGTAGTCATTGCTTACAGAAATGACATCTTCTTTTCTGTGCTTTTTTCCCTTTGCCTTTGTCCAGGTATGTCCTCCAAGGAAATCTATGGTAATTAAAAACTTCAGAACCTTCTATTCTTAATTCTTTTAGTGGTTTCAGAGACCATCATAATTCACGATTTATTGGCACTTTTATTGTGATGTTTCTGATACCTGTGGGTAATAATAGACTATATCAGTGTAAATACATTTTGTACAAATGTTTGTAAAGCCGGACATGGTGGCTCCCTCCTGTAATTCCAGCACTGAAGTGGGAGGATCACTGGAACCCAGCAGTTTGAGACCAGCCTGGGAAACCTAGTGAGATCTCGTGTCTACAAAAATTTAAAAATTAGCCTGGCATGGTGGCACACGCCTGTTATCCCAGCTCTTTGGGACAACAGAGAGCTGACGTGGAAGGATCTCCTGAGCCCAGGATGTCGAGGCTGTGGTGAGCTGTGATTGTGCCACTGCACTTCAGCCTGGATGAGACAGTGAGACTCTGACTCAAAACCAAAACAAAACAAAACAAATTAATATGATTAATGAAAGGCTATAATGTTACCCACATGTTCATAGACTTTTATTTTACATGCTAACAGTTACCTAGACCTTAGTAAAATTAATCAGTGCATGTTCCTAGTTTCTAATTAAATTACATGGCAGTTTAGTAGAGGCTTCACTACTTTTCTTTTTATTGTGATTAAATTTTTCACTTCATATTTTTTGCATGGTTTTTAGAAATTATTGGTTTTAACGACAGTGTTGAAACACAGAGTGTGCTTTACACCTCTAACTCAATTGTTGATTTTGTTTTTCTATAGATGATTCTTTTATTAGGCCGGTAACTTTTTGGATTGTTGGGGATTTTGATAGCCCTTCTGGACGACAGTTATTGTATGATGCTATTAAACATCAGGCAAGTATCTGCAACTGCACTGTATATTTTTGTTTGGGCTGTCACTGTCCTAAGGGATTGTTCAATGGGAGTTGGGAGTCCTGCTTTCTCAGTGCTTGAGGGAAAAGAGCATGGTTTCTTCAGAGGTCTGCCAGCTTGTAAGAAAAGAGATCAAAGAGTGTAGTACCCTGGATTTATTTTAGGGAATAGACTTTTTCAGAGGAAAAAAACAAGGAGAGCCTCCTTATAGACATGCTTTTATTGCGTGACTGTTCGTATTCTTGTAGAGGTCCTGCAACAATCATGTGGTTTTCTGTGTGGGAGAGTCAGAGTCCTTGCACTGAGAGCAGTCTGGATGGGCGGGCAGTCGCACACTGGGACAGCAGTGTGTGTACAATAGTGGATCCTGGTGCACAGAGAGACACACACATTGGTGCCCTGAAAGGTGTGTTGCACGAGAAGAGCAGAGCTTAGTGAATGGCGATGGCAAGTGGTTGAGAAGACACTGGTTCTTCTAGAGAGTTTCATTGTCAGAGGAGGAGATGTCAACTTTCTTTTTCCTGAGCTTTTTCAGTTTAGATCTGTGTCCAAATTTCACAACCCTCTGTGGCCCCTCTCCACCCTGTGCCCCTTTCCATGCTTGGGAAGATTTACTGGAAGAAGGAAAACCAGGTGGTTTCAGTTTGACCGAAGTGCTGAATGCCTTTATTGTCCAAAGGAGTGAAAAGATGCAGTGCTAAATTCAAAGTTAAACCAGGGCAATTCTAGTGAAGAGGAGTAGTTAATTACACGTGAAAGACAGTCCAACACAAATGAATAATTAAATGCTCAGATGGTAGTGGGGGTGAGAGAACAGGGAAAGAGTCAACTTTTTAAGATAAACATTTTTTTTTTGAGTTGGAGTCTCACTCCGTCGCCCAGGCTGGAGTGCAGTGGCATGCTTATAGCCGTCCCAGTGTCAACCTGCTGAGCTCCAGCGATCCTTCCGCCTCAGCCTTCCAAGTAGCCGGAACTACTGGTGTGTGCTACCTTGCCCGGCTAATTTTTTGTTTATTGTAGAGACATCTTGCCAAGTTGCCTGGGCTGGTTGCGAACCTGCGGGCTCAGGCAGTTCACTCGCCTTGGCCTCCCAAAATGTTAGGATTACAGGCTGAGCCATAAAATAAACATTTTAATTGAAGTAAAATATAGGTTCATAAGAACTCTAGGCTACAGTGTCACAAAGTGAGTACCACCACCATTGTGACCACCACCCAGTTTAAGAAACTGAGAATTACCAAATGCCCAAAAGTCCTCCCCACTTGTGCCCAGTTACTGCATTCTCCCTCCTCTGTCTTCTCATATCAGAATAGGTTTGCCTGTCTTTTACTTTATTTAAAGGAAATCTTACAGTATGTATGTGTTTGCGTTTGGTTTCTTTGCTCAACATTTTATGACCAAGTTACAAATGGTAGGTGACTCTTTTTCATTGTGTAGTATTATATCATATGATTGTACCACAAAGTTTTGCTTGTCTAACCTGTTTGAAGGGCAGTTGTGTCGTTTTTAGTTTGGGGCTGTTTTGAAGAATGCTGCTACGAATATGCTCATATGTGTCTTTTGATATACATAAATGTGCATTTCTGTTGCTTATGTTCTTGATACAGCCCTTTTTTTTTTTGGTTTTGTGGGTCCCAGATATATTCTCTCACTTGGATTCCTGTCTTCACCCAGGGAGAGATTCATTTTTGCTAGGAATCTGGAAAGGTCGTATGAATGAAGAAGGATTTGAGGAGAGCACTGAAGAGTGGTTGGAACTTAAGGAAATAAAGGCGAATGTAGTTGGGGCTGGCATGCCAGCATGGGGCATGACGTGTTAGAAGGATGCCAATTGGGAGTTAAGTTAGGACTCTGATGGTTTGTAATGTATGCTACCTCTGCAGGGATGATAGTAAATGAAGTTGGAAAAGTAGACTGGGGCCAATTCATGTAGGGTTTTAAATGTTTGACTAAATCCCTTGAAGTTTATTCTGAGTGAGAGGAACTATGAAGACTTAAGAGAAATATTATTTGCTACTATTATGGAACATGACTGGTGTTAATGCTGCTTTTTAAGTTTAAAACGTCTACCATATAACTCTTACTTCCCATTTTGTAAACAGAAATCCAGTAACAATGTTAGAATAAGCATGATCAATAATCCTACTGAAGAGATAAGTTATGAAAACACCCAGATCTCCAGAGCCATCTGGGCAGCTCTCCAGACACAGACCTCCAGCTCTGCGAAGAACTTCATCACCAAAATGGCCAAGGAGGAGGCTGCAGAGGCACTGGCCGCGGGAGCCGACGTTGCAGACTTCTCTGTGGGGGTAAGGGTCTGAGCGCTTCATGAGGCTGCCCCGTTGTGTGTGCCACTGAAGTTCATTCCCTTGGGCAGATGTGCCTGTTGATGGGCAGGATTTGTCATTTCAGTTACGAGTCTTAGACGGTTTTTGGGGGGTTTTTTATTTGTTTGTTTGTTTTTTGAGTTCTCTCCCAGGCTGGAGTCACCACAGCCTCGATCTGCTGGGCTCTAGCAGTCCTTTCGCCTCAGCCTTCCAAGTAGATGGAACTACAGGCGTGTGCCACCACGCCCGACTAGTTTTTTGATTTATTGTACAGATGAGGCCTTGCCAAGTTACCCAGGCTGGTCTTGAACCCCTGATCTCAGGTGATCCTTTCACCTCCACCTCCTAAAGTGCTGGGATTACAGGTGTGCAACACCACACCCAGTGGATTACAAAACTCATTTCAAGAAATAACTTCTACCATATTCCCTTCATTAGCTTTAAACTTGTCTGGGTTTCAAAGTATGCGTGGTTTGAGTTTATGTAAGTTTTAAGTGCAGAGCCATTTGTTTTGAATAGTTATTAAAAGATAGACAATATATGATCTGTTTATAAAGCTAAATACTGAGATTTGAGCCACTTATGAGTTCAAGGCTTATGTATTCCTAATGTGTCTCCAAAATAAGTTCATGTTCATTTATTTCTATAATTTGTTATCTATTTTTTGCAGTTTTGTAGTTTAAAAAATATATATATATTTTTTGAGTTGGAGTCTCACTCTATCGCCCAGATGAGTGCAGTGGCACGCTTCTAGCCATTGCAGCCTTGACCTGCTGGGCTCCGGTGATCCTTCCGCCTCAGCCTTCCAAGTAGCTGGAACTATAGGTGCGCGCTACCATGCCCGGCTAATTTTTGATTTATTGTAGAGATGAGGTCTCGCCAAGTTGCCCAGGCGGGTGGGTCTCAATCCTGCAGGCTCAGGCAATCCACTCATCTCAGCCTCCCAAAGTACGGAATTACAGGCAGAGCCACCGAGCCCGGCTAATTTTAAAATTTTTAATAAAATGATGAATATATAATACTTGAAGTTTTAGTTAGAAAAAAGGCTGTCACTGGAATTAGCAGGACTTAAAAATGCAGAGTATGTGAAGATCAGAGATGGCCACACATGTTGGCTCATGCTTATAATTCCAGTACTTTGGGAGGCCAAGGCAGGAGAACTGCTTGAGCCCAGGAGTTCGAGACCAGCCTGGATAACATTGCAAGACTTCATCTCTACAAAAGTTAAAAAATTAGCTGGTGTGGTGGTACGTGCCTATAGTCTCAGTTACTTGGGAGGCTGAGGTGAAAGGATTTTCTGAGCTCAGGAAGCAGAGGCTGTAGTGAGCTGTGATTGTGTCATTCCGCTCCAGCCTGGGCAAGAGTAAGACCCCAACTCAAAAAAAAGAGAAAAGATCAGAGCCCATAAAAAATACAGATCAAAGGTATCATGAAGGTAGTCTGCCAGCTGAACAAATCACATGAAAATTAGGAAACGGAAATCGCAGTTACTTTGTAAATGGGAGGACCTGGAGGAATGAGATTGAAGAACTGCAGCATCATCATGTTCATTATGAAAACCTTCTTACTACTTTCCACTAAAAGAGTGTTTTGTAATTTGTTCATTTTGATTATTCATTTATATGGTTTGCTTAATAACAGTTTTCCTTAATAATGATTACTTTCCTAGGGCATGGATTTCAGTCTTTTTAAAGAGGTCTTTGAGTCTTCCAAAATGGATTTCATTTTGTCTCATGCCGTGTACTGCAGGGATGTTCTGAAGCTGAAGAAGGGACAGAGGGCAGTGATCAGCAATGGAAGGGTGAGGACTTGGCATGCTTGACTTCCGATTAGATCTGTGAACAGTCTTTGCCGCATTCCATCTGCAGCTAGCAGACTCTTCGAACACTCTTTCTCCAAAGGGGATTAGGGTCTACGAAGTGCCGATGATATTTCTACCCGTTTATTTGCAATGAGGTGTGCTTTTGGATGTACGTGACCTTGTGTGCAGCCTTCCTGCCTTCTGTCCTTGTCCTGCCATCGTGGTGAGAATGTTTGGTGGCTCTCAGAACATAAACCATTGCGGCCTTTGACATATAAAACAGGCTTTGTTATTTCTCTTCAGTGAGAATTAATGAGGACTTCTTTGCTATTTTATGTGACTCGAGAGCTTGCTCACTATAAAAATAATGTGAAGCATATACTTGTACTCTGTGTCCCTGAGGAATGGAAGAGTAAGCAAATGACCACGGGTTGTTTCGGCCTCATGTATTTTTCCTGCTTTTACTTAGATGTGTCCCTGTCTCTGGTCACTAAGCTGACTGGTGCACACGACAGCCTGAGGATGCCGCGTGGCTCCTTCCCAGCTTGCTGACCGCAGGTGCTCTCCAGCTCAGGCGCTGCTCTTCTCTTTTTCACAGGTCATCGGGCCACTGGAGGATGGCGAGCTCTTTAATCAAGACGATTTCCACCTCCTCGAAAGCATCATCTTAAAAACTTCAGGACAGAAAATAAAATCTCATATTCAGCAACTTCGGGTGGAAGAAGATGTGTGAGTTTTGCTATGGAAGAAATTACAGGGCTTGCATTAATTGGACTTTTACACTTAGGTTGGTTAGGATCATAGGTTATGTATATGTATACATATAGTGCGTGTGTGTGCACATACACACTCATATACACTATACTTATTCCAGGGTGTTTATTTCCAGTTTGAAAATGTAATAATGCTCCAGGAATGGTGGCACGTGCCTGTAGTCCCAGCAACTCAAGTGGCTGAGGCAGAAGGATCACTGAGCCCAGGAGGTTGAGGCTGCAGTGAGCCGTGAGCCACTGTACTCCAGCCTGGGCAACAGAATGAGACCCTGCCTCAAATAATAATAATAATAATAGTAGTAATAATAATAATGTGAAGCATATACTCCTCTGTGTCCCTGAGAAAATAATATAATATTGAATAACCACGCGGCAATTCAAGTTTTAATATATACTTCTGTTGAAACATGCTAGTTTATTTTGTAGACTGTTATTTAAAGAATTTAATTAGTTCTCTCTGTTTTTAGTTTTTTACATTTTGATGTGGAAAATTTCAAACACATGCAGAAATAGAATGACTGCTTTGTTTCTTACCTGTAATACTTACTTTTCCTCATTATCTATTTGGTTATCCTTCGGTGTTTTGGGGGGTTTTTTTGTTTTATTTTTTTTGAGTTGGAGTCTCACTCCGTCGACCAGGCTGGAGTGTAGTGGCATGCTCATGGCCACCCCAGTGTCGACCTTCTGGGCTCCGGCAATCCTTCCACCTCAGCCTTGCAAGTAGCTGGAACAAGGAGTGTGCGCTACCATGCCTGGCTAGTTTTTGTGATTCATTGTAGAGACAAGGTCTCACCAAGTTGCCCGGGCTGGTCTTGAACACGCGGACTCAGGCAGTCCACTCGCCTTGGCCTCCCAAAGTGCTGGGATTACAGACTGAGCCACCAAACCCAGCCCTTCAGTTTTACTTTGTTCGGGGGAGGAAAGGCTGTTTTCCTTTATCCACCAATGGAGAATACTGAGTTGTTTCTCTTGTGTCTCCATAGGTGACTATGACTTGGTTATTGTTGGTTTTTAAATTTAAAATTATTCCAATGCTATTATTAGCTAATGTATATTAGGGTGTTATTTCTTTTCATGGAAGAAAACAAGTAGTTTGAACCATGTAGCTGCTGTGTAACTGGAGCCTATTGTCATATGTACCTAGTTTCTGCATTGCATATCAATGAATGCATAGTTGGGAGATGTATTTCTTTTTTTTTGAGTTGGAGTCCCACTCCTTCCAAGGTAGAGTGCAGTGGCACGCACTCTCACAGCCACCCCAGCGTCGACCTTGTGGACTCTAGCCATCCTTTCGCCTCAGCCTTCCCAGTAGCTGGAACTACAGACGCATGCTACCACGGCTGGCTTTTTTTTATTTTATTGTAGAGATGAGGTCTTGCCAGGTTGCCCAGACTGGTCTCGAACCCGCGGACTTAGGCAATCCACTCACCTCGGCTTCTCAAAGTGTTGGGATTATAGGCTGAGCCACCGAGCCCAGCCAGGAGATATATTTCTATGTTTAATTTTTTGAAGAGCTGCTTATATACCTTTTCCACAGTGGCGGTACCATTTTACATTCTCAGCAACAGTGCACAAGTGTTCCAGTCTCACCAACACTTGTTTTTTCTGTGTTTTGATAATAGCCATCCTCATGGGTGTGAAATATTATCTTTGTAACTTGATTTGCATTTCCTTGATAATAGTGATGCTGAGCATCTTTTCATTTGCAGATTGGCCATTTGTACATCTTTGGGGAAATGTCTTTTTTTAAACCGGGTGTGTTTTTTGTTGTTGAGTTGTAGGAGTTCTTCATACATTCTTGATAACAGTTTCTTATCAAATACAGGACTTGCAAATATTTTCTCTCATTCTGTGGAAAAGTATTCTTCAATAAGTAGTTGGAGGATATAAAATTTAAAAGTTCTTCTGATTTTTTTCTTCATCATTTTCATACACTTTCATGCTGCAGAGTTCAAGAATGTATGTTTTGGCTGGACACGATGGGTCATGCCTTTTATCCCAGTACTTGGGTAGGCCAAGGTGGGAGGATTGCTTAAAGCCAGTAGTTTGAGACCAGCCTGGGCAATATAATCAGACCTCATCTCTATGAAAAGTAAAAAAAAATCAGCTGGGCATGGTGGCCCACCTGTAGTCCCAGCTATTCAGTAGGCTGAAACGGGAGGATTTTTTGTGTCTAAGAGTTAGTAGAGGCAGCTGTGAACTGTGATTGTACCACTGGAAGCATTGACTTTGATAGCTGTCAGAGCGGTCCCTTTGCTAAGTCTTGTGCAACGTGGAAATAAATCTTTTATTTGAGACAATGCTAGTGGCTACAGATAAGGAGATTCTCTCTGATCTCAGTGACCCTTTTGTCCGAGCTAGGAAACACTTTCCTTTTGTAGGCCAGGAGGCACTGCCTGACTTGGAGCAGGCAGGTCACAGGCATAGGCTTGGTGTGGCATGCATGTGGACCACTCCCTTTCTGTGCGGAGGCTTTGTAGGAAGCTCCTTTGTGAACTACATGATTGCCAGACTGTGCCTATAAGACTTGCTTTTTGTCAGCCAGAAATGGCTCTGGGTCTTTCCTGGGTGAATTTAAGGATATAAGATAGTCACGGGGTTAGCAAAAGACTGATGCTAAACTCTTAGGATTCACAGAATTATCTTATCTGTGACAGTTTTTATTAGTGCCAGAGCTGCTCCACCTTGGAGTGACTCTCTGGGTATAGCCACTGCTTTCTTTCATGACCCAGCCTTCAGCCACAAGACTGACCTCAGCTTTCTGAAGCTCAGCTCTGTGCTCTTTGATTATGGTGCTTCATGAGGCTTTAGCAAGTTTCTTGTTGGCCTGCTCACCTCCATCCATGTAACCAAGTGTCCTTTGGCATGTTTTGTAACGATGCAGACACATCACAGGCAGTAAATGTCCTGTATTATATGTACTTGTGGCTAGTTGAACCAACTGGTAATTTGATATATTTGTGTATTTCAAAGAGAAAATGTATAGGCTTGTCTTGACAAATATATTCACAAGTGCTCTTTTAAGTTTCTTATTAAGGGTTTAATCTTTGGTGAAGTTAATTAGACCATCTTTTTTAAAAAAAATTTTTTAATTTTGTTTGAGTTGGAGTCTCACCCTGTCGCCCAGGCTGGAGTGCACTGGTACACATATGGCCACTGCATCCTCGATCTGCTGGGCTCAGGCGATCCTTCCGCTTCAGCCTTCCAAGTAGCTGAAGCTACAGGCAAACACTACCACGCCTGGCTAATTTTTTGATTTATTGTAGCTATGAGGTCTCACCAAGTCACCTAGGCTGGTCTTGAACTCCTGGACTCAGGCAATCCTCTCACCTCGGCCTCCCAAAGTGTAGGGATTACAGTCTTGAGTTACCACATCTTTTTTCAACTTCATTATTTAGTTCAAGATCTTCCTTGATTATTAATCAGTTTTAGAAGGGGCAGGGATAATAGTAATAGCTAAGTTGCTTACTGCAATGTTGTTTCTAATAGTGAAATTGGAAACAACAAAGATGTTCAAGAGCTGGTTGGTTTAATAGATTATTTTGTATCCATTAATAAAATATTATGCAGCCATTAAGAATATTGATATACTCCTATGCTAATTAACCAACCAAAAGATTTTTATAATATATTTTTAATTGAAAAAGCAAGTTCATAGATAGTATAATCCTAGTTTTGTTTATATATATATATATATATATATATATATTTTTTTTTTTTTTTTTTTTTTTTAATATAGAAGAATGATGAACCAAAATATTAGAGCTGGTTTCTTGATAGTTGTATTATGTGTAAGCTCTGTTTTCTTCTTTATACTTATTTACCTGAATGTTTTTCCAGAGAATTATTACTCTAATAATTATACAAATTAATAGTTATTTTTTAAAATGTGGGAGAGAATGTAATACTGACAGTCGGTTTTGGTCCACGCCCTGAGCTAGGTGCTTGGTAAGTTTACCCAGTGCGGTATTTTTAAGAGTCATGCAAGCTGGGCTTGGTGGCTCACGCCTGTAATCTCAGCACTTTGAGAGGCGGAGGCGAGAGGATTGCCTGTACTCAGGCTCGAGAGCAGCCTGAGCAACATGGTGTGAGACCTCGTCTTTGCAATAAATAAAAAGTTAACTGGGTGTTGTGGCACGTGCCTGTGGTTCCAGCAACTTGGAATGCTGAGGCGGAAGGATCACCTGAGCCCAGCAGGTTGAGAGTGTGGTGACCATGAGTGTGCCACTGCACTCCAGCCTGGGTGACAGAGTGAGAGTTCAACTCGAAAGAGCAAAAAGTCATGCAAAGTAGGTGCTATCTCCATTTCACATGTGGGAAAATGAGTAACTTTCCCAAGGTTATATAGCCAATCACTTACCAAATTCGTACTTTTTCTTATACCTGCAATACAGAGCTCATGCCATCTTCACACCGCCTTGTTGGCATTCAATATTTGGGTGGATGATATGTTGGGCAGTGTTTGGAAAACCTTCTGTAGAGACATGCTTAGATTTCGCTAACCCTGTTTTTCAGGGCCAGTGACTTGGTAATGAAGGTGGATGCTCTCCTATCAGCTCAACCAAAAGGAGATGCAAGAATTGAGTACCAGATTTTTGAAGACAGACACAGGTACAGAATTAATGTTGGATTTTTGCATATTCTTGAATAGTAAACTCTTAAGTTTGCTTTTACCTCAGCTCCTTGAGTTTTCTATATAAGGTTTGTATATAAGTTCTTGTAGGAGTAGAACATTTACTTGGTGTGCAATTTTCATATATATTTTTTATACATATATAACATTTACATATAGATCTCAATGGCATAAAAATTGACCTTATTTGTAAATAAATCTGGAGTAATTCTGGGTGCGTCCTTTTAGTAGAAAACAGTCAACATTTAATGAAACAGACCAGTTATGATTTTCTTATTATGTTTAAGAATAAACAGGATTGTTAAAGCATTTGTCTCATCCACCTTTTATTGAGAATTTTTGGTTTTTCCCTCCTTTGTTCTTCCATTTTTCACTCTGGAAAGTTTCAGAGCCAAGCATGGTGTCTCATATCTGTAACCCCAGACCTTTGGGAGGCCACGGTGGGACAGTTGCTTGATGCCGGGGATTCTAGACCAGCCTGGGCTGCAGAGTGAGACCCCTGTTTCCACACACACACACAAAAACCTGGGTGTCGTGATGCAGAGCCATAGTCCCAGCTACTTGAGAGGCTGTGTTGGTGGATCACCTGAGCCCAGGAGTTCAAGATTACAATGAGTCGATGGTACCACTGCCCTCCTGCCTGTGCAACAGAGCAAGACCCTATCTCTTAAAAAAGAAAAAGAAAAAGGAAACTCTTCAAACCTAGAAATAGCTGAAAGACTATTACAGTGGGCACCCAGACATCTCTTCCCTAGACTCATCAATTGTTAGCGTGCCACATTTGCTTTAATGTTTGCATGCACACATACACATTTGTTTTCTTCACCACCTGAAAGTATATTGAAGACATCGTGACACAATGTGCCTGAAGCCTTTAGCATATGTCTTGTGTACCAGGACTCCTTCACAGTACTGTTTGCATACCTCAGAAATTTACTCTTGAGATAGTAATGTTAATGCACATTCCCCATTCGGATTTCTCCAATGTCTTACTAATGACCTCTTATCACTGTTTTTTTATGGAGTTTGATCTTCCTTAATTGAGAAGCATTCCCTGTTTTTGTGTGTGTGTGTTTTATGCCATTGATATTTTGTTAGAGTCCAGGCCAGTTGTCTTGTGGAATGTCCCACATCTGGGTTGTTTTCTCATGATGAGACTCAGATTTAATTGTTTGGGGGAGAACCCTGTGCAGTTAATGTATGTACCCCTTGCCTCACCTGACAGGTATATATGTTTTTATTGTGTCTCAAAATCCCCAGGGAGGCTTTAAATATGGATGACTGTGTCCTGCTCCTCTGTGGTTCTAACCTGTTTAGTCTTGCATGAATTAGACTTTGGTTTAGTGGACCTATGTTTTCTCACAGCTAGTGCTTGTGGAGGTCAGATTTGCATAGTCAGGTGGTTTCATGAATGCAGGCCGGAATGGAGACCCTCCGTGTTCGCACTGGCTGTGTCTCCTGATTTTTTTATGTCGCCAGGGGGTAGAGGTTCCTGTGCTTCCTGGCCAATCCTTGTTGAATTTTTCTGTCAGTACCCATCTTTTCAACACTGCATACTTTTTTTTTTTTTTTAGAAAGCAGGATTTATTGAGAGGACAGGAAAGCTCCCATAGTAGGAGGGAACCTGAAGGAGTTGCCCCTGGATACTTTCAAGAAGTGACTCATTTTCTAGCTACTAGCACAGGAAACATTTTCTGAGTGACCTGCCGTCTTTCTCACTTTTCATGGCCAAGGTAGTGAGTCCTGAGCAAAGAACTCTTCCCTTTTTTGGAACATCCTTCCTTTTCTCCAAGAGTTTTGTATGATAAAATGTCCTAATGACAAATTCTGTCATGGCACAAATTGTAACTATAGTCAGAAGAATTCCTGTTGCGGTTGTCCTAGTTCAGGGAGTGTCTGTGGTATTTGAGTCTGGTGTTTCTCGTCCATGCTGAAAGTCGAAGCCTCCATCGTGTGCCCCTTCCCTCAGCGTGCACTTCGTTTGGGCGAGGGCTGGAAGTGCAGACTCGCGGCCCCCATCAGACCTGCCGAAGCAGCCTCCGCTGTGGACGGGTTCCTCCCTGGTGACTCCTGTGTGTGTCAGCGTTGGTGAAGCGTCGTATTCTTTGGCCTTGCTCTGCTCAGCATACAGAGGCTAATGTGTATGATATCCAAGTCTTGCTCCCATGTCTGTCACTCTTGGCTTTATTCTGGCCTTTCTTCTGACCAGTGTTGCACATATATGTAAGCATGATAATTGTTTATATTGTTCCCATTTCCACACGAATATTCCACTTTTCTTCATTTTTGTCTTGTTCCCTTTTTTGCTGTGGAGTTGTGAGGGTGGTTATAGGGCCTCACAGGGTCGACCTCTGGGTGTCCCTGTTGCTGATCACCTAGAACACTGCTGGCTCAGAACGCACACATGTCACTGAAAGTCTACCCCAAACCAGGCAGGTGGCAGGTCTGAGCAGATGTTACACTCTGGGCGGGGGTCCTGTTGGAGACACCTTTTCTTGGTCCCTTTGTGAGCATTTATGAGCCTTTCCTTCTAGAATTTTAGAGTAGCAGAGAGTTGTAATAGGGCAGTGACACTCAAATTTTGGCTTTTACTTAAGAGAATTTGTTAAAATGCAGATTGCTGGACCTGTTTCAGTAGGTCTGGATTAGGCCTGACAGTTTGCTTCTAACAGATGCCCAGGTAAAGCTGGTGCTGCTAGTCTGGAGCCACACTTTGAGAACAGTTGTGTTAGAGCACAAAGGTCGTGTCGTGTTAGAATAGTCCTTGGCAGTGGATTTGAATCTGCAGTTGTTACTGTTATCAGAGATTGAAAGCGTTTGCCAAACACATTCACAAAGCTATTCCGATAGTTATTTCCAAAGCAGTTAAGATTCAGAATGACCCTCATCAGCATCTAAACTGTAGTTGCCCAGTTTTATTGGCCATGCTGTTTTGTGTTATGCTTATATATTCATCCCACTGGGTAAAGGCTGTTTCATGAAAAGGTAGTGGTTAGCATTGTGGCCACAGTAAAGTCCTGTTCAGAGCAAGCAGGGCACTGTGATTCAAGCAGCTAATGGTTTTGGAGAATTGAGAGTCGTTTGAAATCTTTGCAAGTTGGTTCTTTTTTAAAGTGCATCAGAGGCCCTTGCTCCTCCTAGTCTCCTCAGTCAGTGTGACTTCACAGGGAAGCCATGTAACCGGAAGCTATGTGTGGGTGTGTGCGTGGTCTCCCCGGAAGTCCTGGAGGCACAAACAGAAGCCTAACCAGCTCTCACTGTTCACGCAAGAACAGACGAAACATGCAGAGCAACACTGACGGGGACATGGTGAGATTCGGTTTTTTGGCCTTGTACCTTGGCTTAGTTTTTGGGGAAGTGTGCTTGACAATGTGTGTTAGCCACAAAATCGTATCCTCTGATTCCGTAATCGCATGTCTAGTGCTTCTTTGACTCTCAAGACATTTCCAAGTATGGACAAAGTTAGGTGTGCAATTTGTTTACAAGTTGAAAGCTATCTGACTGTTCAGCATTAAGGAATAGCTTACGTGAACTGTGGCAGATTCACTTAGTAAATAAAATATCTCATTCAGGATACTTGATATGTATTAATGTGTGGAAACGTTTATGATGAAGTGGTGGGGAAGGAAGGAATTTCTTTTAAAATTGCTAATATTCTGTAGATACAGCTGGTTTTTATACAAGTATCAAAAAAGGATTGCATAGCAATGCAGCTAAGTGATTGGGCTGGAATAGTGCATATTTTGGGATTGTATTTTCCCCTTTTCTTTGTTTTGCAGGTATTCTGGGATGTTCTTAATTTTTTATGTTATTTTTTAAAAATTGGTTTATGTTCTCTCTCCTCATACTTTTCTTGCCAGAAGCTGGGCTCGGTGGCTCAGCCTGTAATCCCGCGCCTTTGGGAGGCTGAGGTGAGTGGATTGCCTGAGCCCGCGGGTTTGAGACCCGCCTGGGCAGGGAGACCTCATCTCTACAATAAAAAAAAAAAAATCAGCTGGGTGTGGTAGCGCGTGCCTGTAATTCCAGCTACTCGGAAGGCTGAGGCGGAAGGATCGTCGGAGCCCAGCAGATCAAGGCTGCGGTGGCCGGGAGCGGCCACTGCACTCCAGTCTGGGTGACAGAGTGAGACTCAGACTCAAAACAAAACTTTTCTTGCCAGGAAATAAAAATTGGCATAATGTTCAATAACTATCAGAAACAAACATCAGTAGCTTTCAGTAGTTTTCACTTAAATACAGTTTCAAACTGTTTTTCCTCTCATCCATTTCGAGCGAGCCTGAGTTATTATGATTTTGCAGTCTTGAGGTAGATATAATCGTACAGCTGACCACCATTGTAGCTCAATTGTTCTAGATCTAAAGTTTCTTGACATGCTAAGAGGGCTTACAGGTTGTGTTGGACCAATGTACCTTTGTTTCCTGCCTCCTCTGTGTTAATGCTTTATCCTTTTGATCTTCATAGTGCAATTAAGCTGAGGCCGAAGGAAGGAGAGACGTACTTTGATGTCGTGGCTGTCATTGACCCTGTCACCAGAGAAGCACAGAGACTTGCCCCATTGCTCTTGGTAGGATCGCCATGCAGGTGTTCACATCACTTTTATTTGAAATAGTCCCCTGCCCTGTCATGTGCTGAGAGCTTTGTTTTCCCTTAGTTGTTTTCAGCGGGCATTGGATAAGTGCTGAGAGCAACTTGGGCAGAGCAGTCTTCATGAAGATTGACAGTGGTTCTGAAAATAACTTTATAACTGTAGAGAGTTGGTGCAAGGTTGGCTGGCTACCTCATGTTATTAGAAACATGATTAACATCCTCATTTAGAATAAGACATCTTTTAATTAAAGTTGATCTATGCCATCCCTTACTTTATAATGGCAATGAGTTACAGAGTTCTGTTTTTTCATTTTCCTTTTTTATAACGGCCATGGGGTTTTTTTTTTGTAGTGGTATGGCTTTTACAAAAACATGTATAAGACAAAGATACAGTCGCCTGACATTCCTTTCAGTTATTTTTTTTTTAAGATACTATTTTTATTACCATATGAACTCCTAACCCTTTTTGTGGGTATTTTATGTTTTTTCATCCTTGGAAATGTGAACTGTTCCCGTGTGGATGGACACACATCCTTTGTCTGTCGGCTGCTTCTCCATAGTTGAACTTCCCTTGTGTGAGGAGGTGTAACCTGCAGTAGCCCACTTGCCCTTATTTCCAGCCAAGTCATATGTATGTGTGGTTAGGATTCTGCACTGAAATTGTGATTTCCAGAAATTTCTGCAGTGCAGGCTTTATGGCAATAAATATTAATACCTTTGTTGCAATATTAAGGAATGTTCTTTCTTAACTGAGTGTTAAGTAATAAATTTCTGAAGAAAAATGACAAATGCTTGTCATCTGGTTTTCTCTTTTAGGTTTTAACTCAGCTGATAAACATGAATCTGAGAGTATTTATGAACTGCCAGTCTAAGCTTTCTGACATGCCTTTAAAAAGGTAACATATGCTATTCAAGAATACAGTGGAAATGAATGGTGCTGAATCCAAACACTAATGCTGCGTGTTAGTGGAGCAGATGAAGTTATAGGTGGATGCCGTGTTTGAAATGGTTGTTTGCCAAAGCTTGGCTTTGCCAAATTTTGCTCTAATCAGAAGTTCTGAGAACATAGTATGGTTATGGCAGTGTTAACGCAGGTGGCATTAACCCAGGCTACTTGTGCTTGTGCATTTCATCTTAGAAGGAGAGTATTCATTTCACGTAGGAATATATATGTTAGAGGGAGCTTGCTCAGGGTATTTGCGTGTATCTTGGAAGAAAGAGCACAGGCTTGGCTCTATACAGTCCTGAGTTTTGGAATGGCCATTTGCAGAAAAAGTAATAATATAAAAGCAATTAATAGTAGTACTGTAGTACCTGTTGGGACTATGGGGGATTTCTAACTTACAAATGTGTGTGTTGTACAGGTTGGATCTGAGTGGATTGAAATCATGCTTCCAAGTAGCCAAAGGGTTCCTAGCTTCTACCATTGTTCTTATATGGGAGAAATGTGTAAATTATTACAAGTGTTTTCAGTGCTAGCCTGAGAATCCAGTCAGCTTGGGGACTTGGTTTTTAACAGAAAGCGAATTCTCCCTGAAGGGAGGGCAAAGCTCAGGAAATAATTGTGATCCTGAGAGCAGCCATCAGGTGAAGGAATGACCTCCTCCTCAGGCCAGCCCCTTTTTGCCTTCTCTTGCATTTGCAGCGATATGGGAGGCATCATTAGGACCTAAGGTGGCTTTCAAAATACTTTTTTCCAAGCCAGTAGAATACCCCTCCAAATTTTAGTGTTTTTTTTAACCAATTATTTACCTGTGTAAATGTTTGTAAACTCAAGGAAGGTTATCACACAGAAAAAGTCTAACACTTTTCCTTTCAATTTCAGCTTTTACCGTTATGTCTTAGAACCAGAGATTGCTTTCACTTCAGACAATAGCTTTGCTAAGGGTCCAATAGCAAAATTTTTGGATATGCCTCAGTCTCCACTGTTCACTCTGAATTTGAATACACCTGAGAGTTGGATGGTAGAGTCTGTTAGGACGCCATATGATCTTGATAATATTTATTTAGAAGAGGTAAGAATATCATTACTTCCAAATATCTAATCATGCATAAAACGTATTCATGATGTAGACTTTAACTAAATAGATTAAATTACAGTCTAGGGTGGGCCTCTGAGACACCAGTGTTCAGGTATGATGTGTTTTTTAAAATAATAGCTGTATTAAGATGTAATTCATATTCCATAAAATTTACACCTTTAAAGTGTACAGTTCAGAGGTTTTAGTATATTCACAGAGTTGTGCAGCTATCACCACTTTTACAGTTTAGAGTGTTTGTATCATCCCCAGAAGAAGCTCTATCTATACCTATTAGCAGTCACCCCCTATTCTCCCGGGCCCCTGGCAACCGCTAGTCTACTTTTTATCGTTTTGTCTAAATAGAATCATGGTAATATGTCTTTTGTAACTGACTTCTTTCATGTAACAAATTGTTTTCAAGATTCATACACGTCATAACATGTATTGGTGCTTCGTTCTTTTGTATTGCCAGATAATATTCCATTGTATGGATATTTTACACTTTATTCATTTATTTATGAGTGAACATTTGGAGTTTTTCTACTTTTTAGCTATTATGAATAAAGCTGTTATGATCATTGTGTACAAGTTTTTCTACTGATCCATGAATATTTAGTGACTTTCTGTTTATTTAGTACTTTAATTTCTTTCAACAATGTTTAGAAACTTACCTGTCATCTGTATTTTTGGAACGACCTTATTTTTTTTCTTCTTTCTCTTTCCAACCCGGTTTTTGTAACTAGATACAGTCATTAACCACTACTGCAGTCAAGATGTGGAACATCTTTCCATCACCTCCCGGAAATTATTTTGTCCCCTCTGCAGGCAATCCCCGCCTCACTTCTGGCCTCAGGCGACAACTGATGTGCTTTCTGTCATGATAATTTTGTCTTTTCTTAAGTTTCTTAAAGTATGATCATGTAGTATGTACATCCTTTTTGCCTACTGCATTCGCTTTGCAAAATGCATTTCAGATTTATCTATATTGTTGCTGAGTAAGTCTTCAAGTGATTTGATGTTGATGTTGCAGGTGGACAGCGTAGTGGCTGCTGAGTATGAGCTGGAGCACCTGTTACTGGAAGGCCATTGCTATGACGTCACCACAGGCCAACCCCCTCGAGGACTACAGTTTACCTTAGGAACTGCAGCCCAGCCAGTCATCGTGGATACTATTGTCATGGCCAATCTGGTAATAATCAGACAGTGATGTAGTCATGTTAATTTGGGCGCTATGGCTTATTTTTTTTATTTTTATTTTTTTTTGAGTTGGAGTCTCACTCTGTCACCCAGACTGGAGTGCAGTGGCCGCTCCCGGCCACCGCAGCCTCAGCCTGCTGGGCTCCGGCGATCCTTCCGCCTCAGCCTTTCAAGTGGCCGGAATTACAGACATGTGCTACCATGCGCGGCTGATTTTTTGATTTATTGTAGAGATGAGGTAGCATTCTTAACCATAGAGTGAGGTTACAATTCATAATGGACTGAGTTTGGGCTATATACAAGTCAGTATGTTCAGCTAATTTATAGGTTAGAATCACATGTCAATTTACCCAAAAAAAAAAATGTTAGAATATTCTGCACTAACACATCACACATTGATTCTTCACTGAAGCACAGCTAAAAAGCAGACTTCTTGGCTTGATTGGCCTGTTTTGCTAGAGTATTTAATGTGTGGGGTCTTTTTTGTAAGAGTTGCACTGATTTGTTTACTCTTACATTATAGGTGACTGATATTTCAGAAAAAAGAAGCAACTATCTCTCAGAAACAGCATTTTGATGTTTTGCAGAGAGCTAAAATTAGACTTTTTTCTTGTCATAGGGCTACTTTCAGCTAAAAGCCAACCCAGGAGCTTGGATTCTCAGACTTAGGAAGGGACGCTCTGAAGATATTTATAGAATCTACAGGTAGGATTAAACGATGCAGGTACATTTTTCTTTGACATTTTATTTTTTTAAATTTTAAAGATGTGTGTCACAATTCAGGGTTAGGTATACAAATGTTCATTATGCATGTACCCCTGTTGGTGAGGCGTTCCCCTCCAGCAGATTCCCACTACTGCGGATCCTTTTCTTATGGTATTACAATAATTGTTCGAGGTCCGCTTATAAGTGAGAACATGTGATACTCAGTTCTTTGTTTCTGTGTTAGGTCACTCAGTATTATAGATTCTAATTTTTTTTTTTTGAGTTGGAGTCTCACTCTGTCACCCAGACTGGAGTGCAGTGGCCGCTCCCGGCAACCGCAGCCTCAACCTGCTAGTCTCCGGTGATCCTGCAGCCTCAGCTTTCCGAGTAACTGGAACTAAAGGCGCGCGCTACCACGCCCGGCTCATTTTGATTTATTGTAGAGATGAGGTCTCGCCAAGTTGCCCAGGCGGGTCTCGAACCCACGAGCTCAGGCAATCCGCTCACCTCGGGCTCCCAAAGGTGGGGGATTACAGGCTGAGCCACCGAAGATTCTAACATTTTAAGTCGACATTTTAAATAACATTTTAAATCAGCTCTAATTTTATTCATGTTAGCTAGGCAACATGAATTTAACTTGCAGCTGTATGTGTGATGAAACAGTGCTTTTCCAGGAAATTAAATATGGCAGAATTATTAGGGTAGAATTAAATAATAAGAGGTATAAATACTAATGAATATAGTCAAGCTTTATTCTTCACTTATTCCTTTGTGTTAACAATATCCTAGAATTAAATCATTGTGTCACTGTGATAGAGACCATAGGTAGAAGAGAAATTTGAAGAAGGGAGGAGAGAAAGAACAGCCAAACTTTTTTTCCCAGAGAGCATGTGTATTTACCCTGAGTGATTTGCAGATACATAGTACTTGTAAGCTTTGGTCTTGAAATCTCGCTGTTAGCACTGGTCTTCCTTGGTGTGATGATACAGAAGCACTCATAGAACATTCCATCAGCAATCAGGTTTTGCTTAAGGTTTGCTGACTGTACTTAATAGCTTCTTGAAAAATTATGCTGCCCTTAAAGAAGTTTTGTATAAATTCTGCTTAACAGAATCTCAATTAGTTTTGAACTGCGTGAAAAGACCCGTCAGCTTATATAGGGGATGCTTTTCATTCACGTTCATTTGGAGCACCCTCTGGTGTGTCCTTGCCTTAGCTGCATAGCATCTTATCTGACACAGGTCAAGCTGTGTGGATTCGTCCATAGTTCTTCCCCAGGAAATAGAAGGGTTTGTATTGTAATAATATCTTTAGCAGAAGATTTTCCTCCAAATCACGTTTTCTTCATCTAGGCTTTACAAAATTTCAGTTACGCTTCCACAGTTCGTCTGTTCTGTGTGCCCTGGCCTTCACCAGTCTTCCTCCTTCACCAGAGTTTGGTGCTCCCCTCTTTCTTACTGTCTAGGGCTCCTACCCGTCTGCTTCCCAGGTGGATCTTCTCAGTCTCTGGAGTATCTCATATTTCAGGTTTCTCCACCATCAGAATCTTACTTTGCCTGAGAACCCAGCTTTCTGTTAGATAACAGCAAATGCTGTAAGTTCATATTGTTAGCATGACTTCCTATGCCTTCAAATTTGGTGACTGGAAATTTTAGGCATTACTGTTGGTTAGTAGGGAAACATTAAGTTTAATTTTTTCTCTTCTGTTCCTGAGTGCCAGCAAATAGAGCTTGTTATTGTTCTTCCTATAGTATACAGGCGCTAGTTTGAACACCTGGAATACAGGGTCTGCCCTTGACCGATTGTTGCCTCCAGCCAGAGAGAGAGAGCAGATTCTTTTACAGCACTGTTCAGTAGGAGAGGACAAGTGATGTGGTTCCAGTGGTGGTTCAGGGGCCATGCTCCGTACTCCTTTATGAAGGCACTGTGCTTGGCTCAGACTGAATGCAGGCGATTGCCTAGCGCTCACCATGTGCTGGCCATGTCTGGGTGCCTCTCGCTGCGTGATACATAATTTGAAGGGGAACTCCTGAAGGGAGGTGGGGCATGGACCTCGTGTGAAAATAGAGACTTTGACAGGTGCTTCTGTGCAACTCAAAGGGGCTTCCTTCAGGTTGTGAGGAGATGGCTTGTTCTGAAAACTCCTTTGTAAGAAAGAAGATGGACAGGTGGTGGCAGGTGCTGTCAGTCTGTGTACTGCCTTTTGGGAATGATGACTGGTGATACTTGTCTTGCCTTTCTTTCACAGCCATGATGGTACCGACTCTCCTCCTGATGCTGAGGAAGTTGTGATCGTCCTCAACAACTTCAAAAGCAAAATTATTAAAGTGAAGGTGAGTTTGGTCAAAGTAGCAACATTTGGTACTCAGTGTCTGTCATGTAAACACACATGTCTTGAAACCAGCTGAAGATTCTCTTTGGAATTTGCTTTAGTAATTATAGGAGTGCTGCTTTAAGGGAAAATGCTCTTGTAAATGTGAGTTTGTGGCTTTCTTCGACTGAGAGATTGCGCCTTTTGGGTAATCTCAGTGAGCAGTATAAGTCCCATCTTGTATAAAATGTTCTAATAGATGCTGTGTTGTTTATAGAGTTCTTAGTGTTATTGATTATTCTGTTCTCAGAATATTGGGGGAAATGCAATGAAAATTTCAAAGTCCTGTTTAACTTCTCACTTCTGCTTTTTATTCTCAGCATTTTGAAGTTCTTAGTGCCTTAAATTCCAGTGAAAGACACTATAGAATAAATAATAATTACATTCCGTAAAACTTAAAATAGGGCACACGGTTGAGCAGAAAAACTAAAAGTCACTAAGCTCCAAAAAGACTCACCATTTGTGCTAGTGAGTTCTAGAGAACTGTCATGACACGAAATGTCTCATTCATGACGGCTAGAGCCCCAGCAGCCACACTCTTCCCTAGAACTACCTGTCAGCTTTGTGAATCATGCTTCTGGTTTTGCTCAGATTGTATTTTCTACACAGTTGAGTTGGAGGGTTTTTTTGTGTTTTTGTAAGCTGAAAACAGTTATTGTCTAATTAGAAGAAGTTGCTCTCCTCAAATTCTGATATGAATATACTAGTGAAGATACTTCTGTTGAATACTTCCAGACTCTGGGTGGGGTTGTGCCTGCTTGTGGGAGACTCGATTGGTAATTTCCCATTGTTGACAGTACTCACAATCTGTACCCAGAGAAAGGCAGTTTTTATGCCTGATAGACCTACTGGGAGGAATAAGAGTTACACATACGATTGCAGGTTCAGAAGAAGGCAGACATGGTGAACGAAGACTTGCTGAGCGATGGAGCAAGTGAGAACGAATCTGGATTTTGGGACTCTTTCAAATGGTAAATTGGCATCATGAAAAAGTTGCGTTTTTAAAGAAAAACTGAGATACAAGCGCCTTCCATTCTTCCTTTTCGAGTCTCATAATCCTGTCTGGGCCTTTCACATTCTGCGTTGCATAGCTGAGTCTCACACTGTAATTCAGCCTGGATGCGTATTTTCCACTTGATTAAAAGAGGTGATGACTCCTCATGGTGACGTTACTTCTGTTCCACACTTCTTGACTCTCATTAGATTCTGCCTGCTTTTTGGAGAGTTGGTTGGTCGTTGCTTGGTTTACTTCCCATTGTTCAAATTGTGTTCTGTGGTCAAGCTGTGTTGAGTCTGGTCCTAAATCAACATGCTATCTTGGGGTGAGCATCCTTTTTTTATCCTGCAGGGTGGCTTTATCGGCCTGCTACCTCTTCCAGGGTGCAAGGGCTGCTTTGTGACTGCTTCTGCTGCATCGCACCCCTAGGGAAGGAATGGGAATGGGGAAGCCCATCTCTCTCCTTAAAGGGCTGTGAGTCTTTTCCAGCATTTCAAGTGGTCTTGTTTTTACCTTTATTGTTGTAGGGGCTTTACGGGGGGACAGAAGACTGAGGAAGTGAAACAAGATAAAGATGACATCATTAATATATTCTCCGTTGCATCTGGTCATCTCTACGAAAGATTTCTTCGGTTAGTCTTGCTTATTTCAGTATATGTGATGGAATTTGTCATAGTATTGTTTTTTAGAGGGAAGTGTTTTGTGGAGTTCTGTCCATTTTGCATCTTTGTATTTGAAGTACTCTGAAGATAGCTTGCCACAAGTGGTTGTATTTGTTTTTGTTCAGTCAACTCCATTAAGTTGAGCTATGTGGTGAATGCCTCTATGTGAATATTATAAGGACATAGTCTTTGCAAAGTTATGGACCTTGTCCACATATTATAGATGGTGCTGTTTACCTGGCCACCAAGCATTGCTTAAAACCAGAAATTAGTAGATTGAGAATAGAGACTAGAAGGAGAATGGAACGATGAACTACTTCACTGCCCTCTAAAGAGTCATAGGATTTTAGAGCCAGGAGAGATCTTAGTTCTTTTCTTTTTTGAGTTGGAGTCTCACTCTGTCACCAGACTGGAGTGTAGTGGCCGCTCCCGGCCCCTGCAGCCTTGACCTGGGCTCCAGTGATCCTTCCGCCTCAGCCTTCCAAGTAGCTGGAACTACAGGTGCGTGCTACCACGCCCGGCTAATTTTTTGGTTTATTGTCAAGATGAGGTCTCGCCAAGTTGCCCAGGCGGGTCTCAACCCCCCGGGCTCAGGCAATCCACTCACCTCAGCCTCCCAAAGTGCTGGGATGATAGGCTGAGCCACAGACCCCGGCCAGATCTTAGTTCTTATGCATCAGCACCTCTGTTTTCTAAGCAAATTGAGGCCCCGAATGTGAAGGGACTTGCCTAAGGTCCCACAGTCAGAACCAGGAGAGGCTCCGGCTTGAACTGGTTGACACAGTGGTCGCTAGCGGGGAAGGCACGCTTGAGAGCCTTGTCACAGTCAGGGAGGCTCCGCTCTGAAGGTGCACCTTTGCCTGGGGTCACTTTCCTGACTATCGTAGTGCTATTCGCTTTCACTTTTTGCTGCAGAGCGAGTGCAGAAAGAAAAAAGGTTGTTTTACTCATTCTTAGCTCTCCTGTTTTGCAGAAATGATACCTGACCCAAAATGTGATGATAGTAGCCAGTGAATTTAATTAAGTTCCATGATTCAGAATTTGTTTTTGCTTGTGTTTCAAGTAGGGAATCCTGAGCCTGTAACTTGCCTGCCTCACCTCGCCCTTTTCTCCTTCCCAGCAGGGCTTCTGCACAGACTGCAGGAGGCTCTGAGCGTGCACGTTCCTCCCTCTGTCCCGGAGGCTGTGGGCACTTGCTTGACAGGGATTTTTCTTTTTTTGAGTTGGAGTCTCACTCTGTCGCCCAGACTGGAGTGCAGTGGCCGCTCCCGGCCACCGCAGCCTCGACCTGCTGGGCTCCGGCAATCCTTCCGCCTCAGCCTTCCGAGTAGCCGGAATTACAGGCATATGCTACCACACCTGGCTGGTTTTTTTTATTTATTGTAGAGATGAGGTCTCGCTGCCCAGGCCAGTCTCGAACCCACGGGCTCAGGCTATCCACTCACCTCAGCCTCCCAAAGGCGCGGGATTACAGGCTGAGCCACCAAGCCCTGCTGACAGGGGTTTTTCAACGTGATGTAGTCGCTTGCCACTGCTCCCAGGGTTCCTGTGCACCATATGTAATATATCAACTCATGAAGCAGCTTATTTAAAGGGGTAGCCAAATTAAAACATTTGCCTCTATTGGTGAAGTATGTTTTTACAGGTGAGAAATGCCCCTGCTATTCTGTGATAATTTTATAAGTAGGAATAAGTACAGGTTTTAATTTTGCATCACTAAGAGTCTCTTTTTGTCTAATTGAGTCATCAGCTCTGTAGTAAAGAACATTTATTTAGCTGTCTTGTGATTGACTCTGCTTAATATTGTTGAGGTTAAAAAGCATTAGAAAATTACTGTTTCTTCTTGTTTGGCAGCATAATGATGTTATCAGTGCTGAAGAATACCAAGACTCCTGTGAAATTCTGGTTCTTGAAGAATTATTTGTCCCCCACATTTAAGGTTTGTTTCACAGGGAAAAGGAGAACATTCTATTAAGAAGATATTTCACAGTCTAAGATTTATGTATTACTTTTATTTTATCTGTATACTTTCACAAATTTTCTTTTTATTAGGATACCCTAACTTAATTGCATATTTTTGCTGTTGTTGATTATTCTTCCAGGTCTATTTGAGGGGGAAACAGTTATAAAACAAAACAAAATTATGATCTGTTTGAAACATGTATAATGTAGGAGAGTTTCTTTTGTTTTTGTTAGTAGCCATGTTTGATGAGATTACATTCCCTTCCTCTGAAACAGATGTCTTACTTTAATTTAGAAGGCACAGTGATGGTTTACACTAAGAAGAATGATTGGTTTTATCGTGAGCCTAGATGATGTGTGGATGTAATACTTCATTTGTACAAAACAAAACACATTTGGAATGTTTTCTGCATTACTTATCAGCCAATATTTGCCATCTATGTTGATTTATTTGCATCTTTCTTTTCCATAAAATTTACTAAATACCTTTTTATTTTTATTTTTTTTGTGTGTTGGAGTCTCACTCTGTCTCCCAGGCTGATGTGCAGTGGCACAA
Organism: Carlito syrichta; assembly: GCF_000164805.1. Classification (NCBI taxonomy): domain Eukaryota; kingdom Metazoa; phylum Chordata; class Mammalia; order Primates; family Tarsiidae; genus Carlito; species Carlito syrichta. The sequence goes on along the minus strand of NW_007253737.1, from coordinate 51,233 downwards.
TCATGGCTACTGCAGCCTCGATCTGCTGGCCTCAGGTGATATTTCTGCCTTAGCCTTCCAAGTACCTGGGATTACAGGCATGTGCCACTCTGCCTGGCTAATTTTTTGATTTATTGTAGAGATGAGGTCTCACTATGTTGTATAGACTGGGCTTGAACTCCTGGGCTTAGGCAATCCTCTCACCTTGTCCTCCCAGAGTGCTGGGATTACAGGTGTGAGCCAACCCTTCTGGCCCCTAACTGACTTTTAATATATTCAGTAACACCTCTCCTAGATAAGTAATTCACTTCCAGACCCCTAAAGTACTTGTATTTAGAATCAGAAAGACTTAGCCATTAATGGCAAAAAATTTGTCCAGAGTTTTGACTTTGCTATCTTATTCCCTGGGTTAGACCTAGCCTTAAGAAAGACTTATAATTAAGCTCAATACATGTTTTACTGCAACCAAGTAAATCTTAGGTGCTTTAAAAACACACATAGAGATATAAATCTAAAATCCTTCTCTTAAAGATTTCTGTCATTTCATGTGGTGACCAGAAATCATAAAGAAATGGGGATTTGTCAAAGGTTTATAAGCATTATTTTATGTAGTCACAAGTGACTTAGGGTCACATTTTTTGTTAGATTTTTTGTTTTGGTAAACGTGTTTTGCCTGTGCCATAATTACAGTAGTTGACTTAAATTATGAATGCAGTTTTATTAATCAGAATAAATGATGTTTTTGTTCCTGGTGTCTCAAAATAGGAGTTTATACCTTACATGGCAAATGAATACAGTTTCCAGTATGAGCTTGTTCAGTACAAATGGCCACGGTGGCTTCATCAACAGACGGAAAAGCAACGTATTATCTGGGGCTACAAGATACTCTTCCTGGATGTACTTTTCCCACTGGTTGTTGACAAATTCCTATTTGTGGATGCTGATCAGGTAAGCCCTTAAAGGCCCAGTTTTAATTGTTTGTATTAAAGGCAGCAGAGTGCTTATTTCTTTTTAAATAATACCTTTCTAATTGTGGAAAAGTATATGCTCATCTTACACTTAGAAAATATTAGCCAGGCTTGGTGGCTCAGCCTGTAATCCCAGCGCTTTGGGAGGCTGACGTGAGTGGATTGCCTGAGCCCGCGGATTTGAGACCTGTCTGGGCAACTTGACGAGACCTCATCTCAATAATAAATTTTGATTTACAATAAATCAAAAATCAGCCGGGCGTGGTAGCACGCCTGTAGTTCCAGCTACTTGGAAGGCTGAGGCGGAGGGATTGCCGGAACCCAGCAGGTCGAGGCTGCTGTGACCGGGAGCGGCCACTGCACTCCAGTATGGGCAACGGAGTGAGACTCCAACTCAAAAAAAAGAAAGATAAAAGAAAAAAGAAAATATGGGAAAGTTCACTCAGATGTGATCAGTTTTAAAATTTGCATTTAGTACATATTTTCATCTTTTTCTGTCTTTTTAACATAAGTTGTGATATCTTGTATATGGTTTTGTATCTTAACTCATTGAACAGGAAAAACTAAAAATTAGAAAATTAGGTTTAACAGTATTTGCTGTCATCTCTAATTATCGGCCCACAAGATAGGCATGACTGTCATGGGGGATAGACAAAGCTCAAGTGTGAGCTTAGCTTTGGTAATAGGGCACGCACCAAAAAGCACCCAGCTGTCGGGATTTGACTTAATGAAAGGAAACACGTTGTGATTTTAGAGCATACAAACTTAAGCAGCATAACGTACTTCTACTCACAGCCTCCTGCCTCACCTTGAGCTGGTGGAAACCTGAGTCAGTGACTTGAATGGTAGTGGCATAATGCATACAAAAGTCATTTGGACAAGGCTTCTCCCACTTTTCTTGAGATCCCTACCTAGCTAGCTCAGCTTGAAACATTCTTTTGATCCCAACAGAGCCGCATTTAATTTTTGTTGAGTGCCTAAGATGGTCAAGGCCTCATTCCACAAGTGTCCATATGTTCCCATGCATAATCCTCCCAACAACCCTGTAAGATAGATACAGTCATTATCTCTACAGGTGAAGAAACTGAGGCACAGAGCAGTGAAGCAATCAAAATGTGTTTTATTTCCACTCCCTTAGAACCTTTGGAGTACTGTGTACCACACACTAGGCTAAGTGTCTTTCATGCTAGTAAGGGCAACTAGCCAGTAAGTGGAGAACCAAAGTGCATCTCCTGGAGCTGCCCTTGCTGCCAACCACTGAGCGGCCTTCTGTGCTGCCTTAGAGAGGTACTCTGTGGTAAGGAAACTGCATCAGCACCGACTGCGTGGTAACAAATGGCTTTGGTATTCTCTTCTTCAGATTGTACGCACAGATCTCAAGGAGTTAAGAGATTTCAGCTTGGATGGTGCCCCTTACGGTTATACCCCTTTCTGTGACAGCCGGAGAGAAATGGATGGCTACAGGTTCTGGAAGTCGGGGTATTGGGCCAGCCATTTAGCTGGGCGAAAGTATCACATCAGGTACCTGGAGGGGAGCACCCTGGACACTGCCGTGTGGACTTCTTTTCTTTGAAATTGGCTTTGTGTGACTGAAATTATGAACGGGCAATGCGTTAATGTGGTTCAGAGATAAAAGTTTGTCTGGGTGTTGGCTCCCAGCACTCTGGGAAGCTGAGGCAGAGGGTCACTTGAGCCCAGGAGTACGAGATCAACCTGAGTGACCCTGCAAGACCTCCTCTCAGCAAAGAGTTTTTAAAAACTCTTTTAAAAACGCCAGGCGTGGTGGTATGCACCTGTATTCCTAGCTACTTGGAAGGCTGAGGAGGGAGAATTGCTTGAGCCCAGGAGTTTGAGACTGCAGTGATCAGTGCCCTTACGCTCCAAGCCTGGGTGTCAGAGCGAGACCTCCAGTCAAAAAATTTAAGCAAATAAATAATAAAAACATATTTAAAATATACAGTAAAGCTGGGCTCGGTGGCTCAGCCTGTAATCCCGCGCCTTTGGGAGGCTGAGGTGAGTGGATTGCCTGAGCCCGCAGGTTCGAGACCCGCCTGGGCAGCGAGACCTCATCTCTACAATAAATCAAAAAATCAGCCGGGCGTGGTAGCACATGCCTGTAATTCCAGGTACTTGGAAGGCTGAGGCAGAAGGATCACCGGAGCCCTACAGGTCAAGGCTGCGGTGGCCGGGAGCGGCCACTGCACTCCAGTCTGGGTGACAGAGTGAGACTCCAACTCAAAAAAAAAAATATATATATATACAGTAGAAAAAGACCTCAAGTCGAAAAATTTAAATAAATAAATAATAAAATGTATTTTAAAATATACAGGCAAAAAAAAAATCTCCCTAATCCTGTGTCTCTCCTGCTCAATTCCAACCCCTACAACAATTCACCTCCCTGCTTTCTTTACTGTATTCTTCCAGAGTTTTTTATTCTTACATAAACAACTGTGACTGTATATTCTTTTTTACACAAAATATATCACCTATTTACACAGTTTTGCAACTCGCTTTTTTTTTCTTAGTTTAATTAAGTCCCATTTATTTATTTTTGTTTTAGTTGCATTTGCTTTTGGGGTTTAAGCCATAAGTTTTTGCTTAGGTCAGTGTCCAAAAGTGTTTTCCCTAGGTTTTCTTCTAGGATTTTTATGGTTTTGGGTCTGACATTTAAGTCTTTGATCCATCCTGAGTTAATTTTTTTTTTTATGAGATAGGCAGGTGACTCGCTTTTTTAACTTAATGTCTTACGGGCCTTATCAGCATATAGTGGGACCTTACTTGTTTTTACAGCTGCATTTTATTTCAGTGTATCAGTGTGTTATTGATAGTCTTTTCCTATGACTTACAATGTTGTGGTGCATAGGAACTTAAAAATGTTTAAACCTTTTTTTGTGATATGTGACATCCATAAAGAATACACAGAATAAAAAATAGGCAAATACACATCAGTATATATCAAGGAATTATTACAAAGCAATACTCATATGCCATAACCCAATCCAAGAAACAGAGCATTATTAGCATCCCAGAAGCCACCTTTCATCCGTAACAAAGGTATCTAGCATCTGACTTGTATGGTTTTTTAAAAAAATAGATTTACTACTTAAGCATGTGTTTTTAAACGCTACTTTAGTTTTCCTGTTTTCTTCTCCTCTAAATACATCATTTTGCATATTTCAGGTATGTTTGTAGAATAAATTTCTAGAAGTAGATCTCTTAGGTCAAACTGTGTGTATTTGTTGCATTTCTAATGAGCACCGCTTTATCTTCTCTGGGAGAATATGATTTGGAAGATGTGGAGGGTAGGGGCACTTGCAGAAAGTGGCGCATACAAAGATAAGTGTTGGGATGTGGTGACTGCTGTTTCATATTTTATGTTTCTGGTCCAAAAGAACCTCAAGAACTGTAACACTGTGTGGTTTTTCCCCCTGTAACATTTGCGACATCAGGATATCTTTGATTAACTGTTGGTTACCCATTACTATAGCTTTTATTAGTGACTCTGCTACATTTGCTGAAAATCTTTCAGTAGAGATTTTTTCTTTTGAATGGCAGATAAATAAAGAACAGTGGCAAAATAAGCAAGTAGTGACAGAGTACAGGTTTTGCAATGACCTTCTTAGACATTTTTGAAGCAGCACATACTGACCTTTAGCTATTGTATGGCTGTACCTTACCTTTTTGAAGAGAAGCCAGAATGTTTGGTGAGTTATCTGTTCCATTATCCAGTGGGATTGGTTTTTCTGTCATAATTCATGGTTGGTTGTAACAAATGGGTCTTCTTTATTCAGTGCACTGTATGTTGTGGATCTGAAGAAGTTTAGGAAAATAGCTGCTGGTGACAGACTCAGGGGACAGTACCAAGGTCTGAGTCAGGATCCTAACAGCCTTTCAAATCTTGATCAAGTAAGTGTCCATTTTTTATGGCTAACTTTCAGTGACGGGTATACAGCGTTATGTCAGAAAATGAAGTACTATTTATGTCTTCAAATCTCTTTTCTCTAAGACAGTATCATGTTTATTCATGGAGAGGGGTGTGTGTGTGTGTGTGTGTGTGTGTGTGTGTGAGAGAGAGAGAGAGAGAGAGAGATTGATTTTTGAGTTGGAGACTCACTCCATCACCCACACTGGAGTGCAGCGGCATGCTTACGGCCACCCCATCGACCATTGAACCTGCTGGGCTCAGGCAATCAATCCTTCCACCTCAGCCTTCCATGTAGCCGAACTGCAGGCATGTGCTACTATGCCCTGCTAATTTGTGTGATTTATTGTAGAGATAAGGTCTCACCAAGTTGCCTGGTCTGGTCTCGAACCCATGGGCTCAGGCAGTCCTCTCACCTTGGTCTCCCAAAGTGCTGGGATTATAGGCTTGAGCCACCGTACCCGGCTGTGTGTGTGAGATTTTTATCTGAAGTGAAGAAAAGGCATTTATCGGTAGTGAAAAATGTCATAGACCTGATGTTGGTGGGTGAGAGGAATGGAAGAAGGACACGGTCTCTCTGAACCATTGCTGTGTCTTTTTATTTTGCACTCAAGTTAATCTGATAAATTTCTTTCTCTGTCTGATAGGATCAATTTGGTTTTCTCCTGTAGGAGCTAAATAGCTCTGGATACACAATGTAGAATATCATATCAGTTTCTTTTTTTTTAAAGTCAGAAACCATGGTGTGTTTCAAGAAGGTTAACTGAATCACTGTTTATTAATGCCAAGCATTTCTCAGAGGTGAGATTGTAGTTTAAGTGTTTTAGATACGTATTTCACATATTTTAAGAATTTTGTTTTGCTTAAGTGTGTTTAAAGATTTTTAAACCTTTATCATGATACGACATCCATTAAAAATGCACAAAATAAAAATATGCAATTATATACATATTCATATATATCAAGGAATTATTACAAAACAAATGCCCATATGCCACAACATTATTAGCATCCCAGAAAACACCCTTCATCCCTAACAAAGGTATCTAGCATCCTGATTTTTATGGTAATCACTCCATTTGCTAAATAGATTTACCACTTAAGTGTGTGGGTTTTTTTTTAGTTGGAATCTCACTGTGTTGCCCAGGCTGGATGCAGTGGCACACTCCCAGCCGCCTCAGCCTTCCAAGTAGCCGGAACTAGAGGCACGCTCTACCACGCCCAGCTAATTTTTGATTTATTGTAGAGACGAGGTCTCACCAAGTTGCCCGGGTGGTCTTGAACCCGTGGGCTCAGGCGATCCACTTGCCTTGACCTCCCAAAGTGCTGGGATTACAGGCTGAGCCACTGAGCCTAGCCTAAGCATGTATTCTTAAACACTAGTTTAGTTTGCCTGTTTTCTTCTCCTCTAAGTAGAATCATAAAAGATGTACTCTTGGCTGGATACGTTGGCTCACGCCTGTAATCCCAGCACTTTGGGAGGCGGAGGCGAGAGGATGGCCTGAGCCCACGGGTTCGAGACCAACCTGGGCAACATGGCAAGCCCTTGTCTCTACAACAAATGAAATAAATTAGCTGGGCATGTTGGCGCATGCCCATAGTTCCAGCTACTTGGAAGGCTGAAGCAGAAGGATCGCCTGAACCCAGCAGGCTGTGGCTGCGATGGGCGTGAGTGTGCCACTGTACTCCAGCCTGGGCAACAGAGTGAGACTTCAATACAAAAACAAAAATAAGTAAAAAGTGTACTTTTTTTTTTTTAGTCAGAGTAAGACTCTGACTAAAAAAATTAAAAATAAATACTCTCTTTTGTAAAATGCTTAAGGATTTGAATTCTTTGGATTTTTCTTGATTTATATCTTGTAAGCATTCTGTAGATAGATAGGTAGGTAGGTAGGTAGATTATTAGAAAGAATATCTTTTGCTAGTTTTGTTAGTGTACATCCTGGACTCAAAATATCACGAAGTATGATGTTTGCAAAATTTCCCACTTTGACTATTAATGATATTTTTCATAGTCCAGTGGGTCAGTATTTTTCTTCATGGAAAATAAGGTCATAAAGATGCTCTTTATGTGAGTTTTATTGTTTTGCCTTTTATATTCAGATCTATATTTCCACTGGAATTTTTTTTAATGTATGGTGTGAGATAGAGCTCAGCTGTCACTTTTCTCTGTGGGTATACAGTTGTTTCAGCTTTTTTTTTTTTGTAAACACAGCACCCTTCTCTGCATTGCCATCTTTGTCAGACATTTTGTCAGATTATATGCATGACTCTATTTCATTGGTCTGCTTGTCTATCTTCACACCTCATGTTACAATATCTAAATTACTAGCTTAGTAAGTCTTGATACCCAGTAAATCAAGTCCTCCCACCTTATTCTTCTTCAAGAGTGTCTTAGAGTATTCTCTTCTTTTGTTTTCTCATATGTATTTTAGAGTCAGCTTGTCAGGTTCAGGAGGAAAAAAAATCACTTGTTATGGTTTTATATTTGGGTTGTGTTTAATTTATTTCTATAGTATAGATAGTTTTCTTCAGATACCTTTCACATCTTTAGTTTTTTAAAAATGTTGATTTCCTTTGTATGTAAAATTGTGATTGTTTTTTATTGTACTCAACTGCTTTGTTAATAAACTCACTAATTCTAATAATTTGTATATACTTTTGGATTTTCCATATATAAGTCATCATCTAAAACAAATATCAACAGTTTTATTTTTTCTTTCCAATCTGAACATTTAAAAAAATTTATTTTTATTTCTTTATTTACTAGGACTTGTATATTGTTGAATAGAAATATTTGTAGTGAACATCCTTGACTCAAAGTATGTTTTCAACATTTCACCACTGAGTATGATGTTTGCTGTAGACTTTTTTGTAGATACCTCTCATTCAGATTAAGGAACTTTCTTGGATTTCTCGTTTACTCCTTTTAAAAATTCTCCGTATACCCTTTTGATATCCGCTTAGATGATGTGATATTTCTCTTATTCTATTCTGTATAGTGAATTGTATACCTAAATGTAATTCCTAAATTACATACTATATAGTATATTTCAACTTAGTCATGATTTATTATTCTTCTTACATGTTGCTAGAGTCTGTGTGCCAGTATTTGTTTAAGATTTTTTTTCATTTATGTTTTGTGTAACATTGGCTTGTAATATTCTTATCAGGTTGATGTCAAGGCTATGTCAACTTCATAAAATAGGTTGAGTTGTATTCTTTTTCATTGACCTGTAATTGGATTGTTTGAGATTGGCCTTATTTCTTAAATGTTTGGTAGCATTCACTAGAGTGAATTCTGGAGTTTTCTTTGTGTTTAAATTATGAGTCCAAATAGTTTTAGGACTGTTGACATTTTCTTTTACTTTTATCAGCATTTTTGTTGAGTTGTATTTAACTTTTCTAACATATTGTCATTAACTTGTTTGTAGTGTCTTTTCATTATCTTTTTTCACTGAGATATAATTTACTTACAGTGATATGCTTATATGTTAAGTGTACTTTTTAATCAGTTTTGAAAAATTCACAACAAGAGCCATGGTATTTTCATCACACCTGTTATCTTTTTTTTTTAAATCGGAGTCTCACTCTGTTACCCAGGATATATAGTGCAGTGGCATGCTCATGGCCACTGCAGCCTCAACCTGCTGGGTTCATGACGATCCTTCCACCTTAGCCTTCCAAGCAGCTGGAAGTACAGGCGTGTGCCACCACTACCACCATGCCCAGCTAATTTTTTGACTTACTGTAGACACGCGGTCTTGCCATGTTGCCCAGGTTTGTCTCGAACCTGTGGGCTCAGGCAATCCTCTCACCTCCGTTATCTTTTAAAGTCTATGGGATCTGTACTAATATCCTCTTTTTTCTTAATGTATTCCTACATTGCTTATTTGTGCTTTTTTATTTGTTTCCTTGATCAGCCCCCCGGGAATTAATCAGTTCAATTAATCCTTTCAAAGAACTAGCTTTTAATGTTGGTCCTTTCTATATTTGTTTATTTTTTATTTCTGTTTTTTTTTTTTGTTTCTTCTGACTTCTTTTACTTACCTTGTTGATTTTTTTGTCTAATTTTTTTTGGGGGTGGAGAAAAGGGAGTGTTTAACTTCAATAACCAGATTATAGGAAGATGGGTTGGCATCACTGCCAAAAAGCCTGCTCCAAGCAACACAAATTCATTCCAGTGTTTATACCCCAAATTCATAGCCCTTCGCCCACCCCAGGTTTGAAGCCTATGTACAGTTGTAGCATGACTCAAGACTTACATGGAAAATTGTTTATATGTGATCACTGACATGACACAAAGTCTCCTGGTCAGCTGCCATTTTAGATAACATTTTGGAATTTGCAGTGTGTTCTTTTACAGTCTTTTTAGAGGAAGGGGCAGACAATTGCAATTTTTGGACAAAAGGGAAAGTCACAACATTTAAAATGCTCATGGCCACTGCAGGCTGCTTTAAAATTGTTTTAAACATAATTGTAACAGTCTTTCATTCCCAGAACCCTGGCCTGTAATAGTCCGATGTCCTTGTATTCACAGGTGAAGGGGAAGTGAGCAGTGCCCTCTCCGAGCTTTCAGACATACTTCTGTCAGCCTTGGTCCACTCTCTTAGTCATTAGGTGGGCTGGCTTGCTGGCTTTTTCTTCTTCAGCACCAGCAGTGGGGGTAAGAGTGGCCTTCCAGCCCAGTCAGACAATGTGGTGCTAGGAGAGGAGAAGGGGATGGGTGAGAGCAGTGAGTGTGGAGGGTGGGAGGAGAGGAGAGAAAGAATGTGTACTTTTAGATTCAAATGGCTTTTATGTTTAGCCCAACTCAGCTACAAAGGAACATACATTTTTAAGACTTTTCTAAATGACTGTTCTTATGTAACCAAATTGGCCTCTTTTCAGCCTGTAATAGAAGCATGTTGGGATAGATGCTTCCCCGTCTGGGGATGTTCCTCATAGGGGGAAGAAAAGGCCAAGAAACAGACAGTGGACTTTTTTTTTTTTTTTGAGTTGGAGTCTCACCCCATTTGATACAGATTTTTCAGATCAGCCTGGGCTTGGGGAGTGTCAGCTCAATGGGTCGGCCAGCCACGCCCCACAGAGGGTCATCTTGGGGGCTGGTAAGCCTAGCCCCAGAAGTGTCAGCTCTAATGGGCTAGCAAGCCAAGCCCTGAGAGGATTGCAATTCGGTGGGCTGGCAAACCCAGCCCCTGGAGTGTCTCAGCTTCGGAGTCTCGCCTTCTTCTAGCAGCTCTCCTTGTGCCCCTGGCTCCGGTGGCTGGCAAGACAGCCCCTGGGGTGTATGGCTCTTCGGCTCCGGTGATCTTCTGCAGCTCTTCAGGGTCAAGGTTCTTGTCTCATGCCCAGAAAGAATGAGGGAGATGGACAGCTGGCAGTGAGAAAACAGGATTCATTGAGATGACAGAGAAGCTCCCTCAGTGGGAGGGGACCCAAAGGGGTTGCCCTTTAATTTCTTGCTATAAATGTTCAGTGAATGATTTTCATCATCTCCAGTTTGGGCATGTGAATTTTCAAATTCTCAGCAAGATTTGGGCTACATTCCATGTGTTTTGTATGCAGCATCTCTTTATTGCTTATATTTCTAGTTGCCCTTGTGATTTCTTCTTAGTTGACTTGATTTACTGTTTAGAAGTGATTCCAAATACACGAGGATTCTTGAGTTATATTTTTCTTACTAATTTCTAGCTTAGTTGCTCTCTGGTCAGAGGACATTCTCAGAATATGATTTCAGGCCTTTGAAGTTTGTTGAGACTTGCTTTATGAGCCAGATGTGATCAGTTTGGGTAAATATTTCTTCTGTGTTTATATTCTATAAATACTAGGTGTATTGTTTTTCTGTATATAACTATCAGATCAGTTTTAGCCAAATGCTATTGTGTGTCTTTTTTTTTCTTCCTTCTTTTCTTCTTTTTATTAGTTACTAAGAGGACTATTAAAACAGTCCTTTTTTGGGCCACGTGTGGGCCTGTAATCCCAGCACTTTGGGAGGTAGAGGCGAGAGGATTACCTGAACCCAACGGTTCGAGGCCAGCCTTGGCAACTTGGTGAGACCTTGTCTCTACAACAAATCAAAAAATTAGCTGGGTGTGGTGGTACATGCTTGTAGTTCCATCTACTTGGAAGGCTGAGGCAGAAGGATCGCCTGAGTCCAGCAGGTCAAGGCTATAGTGGCCACAAGTGTCCCGCTACACGCTAACCCGGGTGACAGAGTGAGACTCTAACAAAAAAAAATCCTTTTCTGTATTATGAAATCTATCTCATCTTTGATTCTGTCAAATTTTGCCTTCCATATTTTGAGACAGTATCACTAATACCTACAAATTTAGGCATAGTGTATTTTTCATCCAGTGTGACAATCATTTAATTATAATATAGTCCATTTATAGTTCATGTAATCACAAATAATTTGTTATTCCACTTGTTCTGTATCCCTTTATTGTTTTTACCTCTACTCTTTTTAGTCAGTTTCCTTCACATTGACCGAGAATTTTTAATAATTCCATTTTCCCTCCATTGACTTATATACTTGTTTACAGTTCTTCATCCTAGAAATAAGTATGCATTTCTGACTTTGCAGATTCTCATATTAATTGATATATTTTACCTGCCTAGCAGTCAGTGCAAAAACATCAGAACAGTGCTTCTCACATTTTAGCATGTCTGCAAGAATCACTGGGAGGCCTTATTCAAGCATTACTCTCTGGGCCGCACTAGCAGATTCTGATCCAGCAGCTCTGCTAGACTGAAGGATCGCATTAGCTGGCTCCCCACGTGTATCCACAGATCGCGTTTAAATGGTCAACACTGGTTAGTCCATGCTGCCTCATCCCATCCTTGATGGTTTATGGACATGTATTGTAGGTCTCTGGATTCTAAACCCTGGAAGGTGTTACTATTCTTGTTTAGTACAGTCCATATCAATGTAGATTTACAGTTACATGTTTACCCTTTTTTTACTCTGATCTTCACTGCACATCCAGGCTTCCACATAGGGTCATTTTTCTTATGCTTCAAGAATGTCCTCTAATTTTCCGTAGTGTGAGTTCAACTCCTGTTTTCAGTTTTTGTTGAGGGAAATATTTTTATTTCACCTCTATTGTTTTTTGTCATGGTAAAATACAAATCAAATGTACCATCTTAAACATTTTTAGGTATACGTTTCAGTGCCATTAGGTGTGTTTATATTGTGCAACTATCAGCACCATTTATCTCCAGAACTTTTTCACATCTAAAAATTCTGTACCATTACATATTAACTAACTCCCCTTGTTCTCTTCCTCCTATCCCTTGGTGTGCTCGCTTCTACTTTCTGTCTGTATGACTGTACCTCATGTAATATTTGTCCTTTTGTGTCTGGCTTATTTCACTTCGCATAATGTCCTCAAGGTTTGTCTGTGTTGTAGCATGTTAGAATTTCCTTCCTGCTGCACATGCCACGTCTTGTTAATCCATTCATCTGTTGATGGCATTTGGTTTATTTCTGCCTTCTGACTGTTACGCATGAGCTGGGGCACAGTGTCGCCTGCCTATAATCCCAGCACCCTGGGAGCCCAAGACAGGACGGTTGCTTGAGCCCAGGAGTTTGAGACCAGCCTGGGCAACATCGCCAGATTCTGTCTCTACAAAAATCAAAAAATTAGCCAAGCAGGGTGGTATACCCTGTAGTGCCAGCTACTCCGGGGCTGAGGCAGAAGGGTCACCTGAGTCCAGGAGGTCAAGGCTGTGGCGAGCTGTGATCGTGCCACTGCACTCTCACCTGGGTGACAGTGAGATCTCGACTCAAGAAAAAGATACGTGAATAGGTTCAGTGCACTTTCAGTAGTTCATAGTCATGAGACAAAGACATCCATAAAAATATTTGACAAATAGGTCAATATTTTAAAATACTACTGACATGAGATAAAGGAAAAAATAGAATGTTACACTTTACCATAGTTAATTTGGTAGATGATAACAGAATAATGTTTAAAATGCTTCTCTGCAGAACACATGCTGAGCTTGGTATGCCTGACCCACAAGCACTCGGTGGCTGCCCAGCTTCTACGTGCAGCTTCTCTAGCAGGGCCCTCATTCAGGCCCACCTTTGGACCCCACGCCTCTGATCTGCCTGCTTCCTTGGGGCTTGTGCTGGCTGGAGCCTGGCCCATCTTCTTTCATCTACTCTTGAAGCTTTCCTGCCTTTTGTATTCTTTCTGTTATCTTTTTGTTCAAGTTGTCTCTCACATGTTTATTTTCTGTAGTGTGTCAGGCATTGTTTTTGCAGAATTGTTTTTAGAAATATTTTGAGGTCAAGCAAAGTGGTATCATCCAACTGAATTTATGTTTATTTTTAAATTTTATTTATTTATTTTTTGAGTTGGAGTCTCACTCTGTCACTCAGACTGGAGTGCAGTGGCCACTCCCGGCCGCCGCAGCCTTGCCTGCTGGGCTCCGGCGATCCTTCCGCCTCAGCCTTCCGAGTAGCCGGAATTACAGGCACGCTCTACCATGCCCGGCTGATTTTTTTATTTATGTAGAGATGAGGTCTCGCTAAGTTGCCCAGGTGGGTCTTGAACTCGCGGGCTCAAGCAATCCACTCACCTCAGCCTTCCAGAGCACGGGATTACAGGCTGAGCCACTGAGCCCAGCTGTATGTTTATTTTTGTTAGGAACTTGGACATACTGGCCATCCAAGGATTTTTAATCCTGTTGAAGATTATTAATGGCTTGAAACCAAACTGCATTCTTTGTCATGTCTGTTTCTTTCTTCCTCTAAATCAGACTCCAACCCAAGCAGGGGTTCCATAAGAATTCCCCTCGCCCACCACAGATCTTACATACAAATGTTTGTTGTCTGAGGCCTGATGACTGTTGAAAGCCTCCGAAACCTCACCAAGCAGCTTATGACCCTGAGGGAAAAACTCCAGATTCCAGGGTTGTTTGTGGACCTCTGTTCTCCACTTAGCAGTGACTCTTTACTATCTTGGCTGCTCTCTGGCGCTTTCACAAGGTGTCTGTCTTTCATAATTTACTCAGCTTTTCTAGTTGTCCTTGGGAGGGTGTTAGTCTCTTCTGCTTCATCCACCAATACTAAACGTAGGCTTCCACTCTGTTTCAAGCAGCATATAGAGTTGGAGTGGGTGTAGTAGTCTTGATTTAACTTTTCTACAGTAGTTTCGCAAGTTCTACAGTTTGTAAAAATGTAAGTGAAAGTAAAATAAATTGAGATGAATACTTGATATCCTAATGTAGCTACTTTTATTTTTTATTTTTGAGTTGGAGTCTCACTCTGTCATCCAGGCTGGAGTGCAGTGGCATGCTCACAGTCACTGCAGCCTCGACCTGCTGGGTTCAGGAGGTCCTTCCGAGTAGCTGGAACTGCAGGCACGCACCACCACACCCAGCTAATTTTTTGATGTTTTGTGGAGATGGGGACTCACCACTTTGCCCAGGCTGGCCTCCAGCCTGTGGCCTCAGACAGTTCTCTCACCTCGGCCTCCCAAAGTGCTGGGGCTATAGACCTGAGCCACTGCTCCTGGCTTGCTACTTTTAAATTTTAGTTTGTTGGGTTTTGTAAAGAGAACCATCATCTGTTTATTTTTATATCATCATGGGTCATTCTTTACAGGTATTGTAGTTAATGATTTCTGTACATTTTATTCTATCAGTGTTGTATTCCATGTAAGTATTAGCACGGTGAAACATTTTATTGTGACAAACCTTCTTAAGGTATCCTGAGACAAACTTTAAAGCATGGAGTACATTTGGGTAGAAGAACGGTGTCCTCCATTTGAGAGCAGGTCTCAATAGTCAGGGTGGATTCAGAGCTTCTTTGATAGAAAACTGCACAAGTAAGAACCACCATGTATATTTAGTTGACTTTCAAAAGTCAGCAGGAGTATTTTTCTTAGAATTGTCCTCACAGAGTGAAGTTTAGCTGCTGGCTCTTTGTGAATATTAAGTGAAAGCCTCTCAGTGGTTTATTATGGGTAGTTTGAAAAACAGCAGAAATGAATTCTTCATCTTTGCTAGACCTTTTGATGAGGTCCCTTGCAGTTCTAAACATTTGTGACTGACAAATGATACATAATGAGCAGCCAACATCATTGATTTACTTTGCTTTGTCTTAAATGTCCTGGGAATTAAGTACTTGATTTTCTTTACCAAACAGGATTTGCCCAATAACATGATTCATCAGGTGCCAATTAAATCCCTCCCTCAAGAATGGCTTTGGTGTGAAACATGGTGTGATGATGCCTCTAAGAAAAGGGCCAAAACCATCGATTTGGTAAGCTGTCTGGGCGCTCCTCTGCGTCTTCATCCAGTGAGATGTGTGACCGAGTAATGGTGAATACCAGGTTCTTATTTAGCCTTTCTCTGCCATCGGGTAGTTTGGAAACTGTGGAACATCTGACAGTGCTTTCCACGTTCCCTTTTCTGCATGCAGTGGAAGCCTGGTCCCCTGGCACCTGATAGGATGTCTTCACAAGTCACACTGCTGAGTAACCCACTGGGCTTCCCTTTCATCTCTGCGCCTTGTCATTTTCTAAGTGGGCTTTTCCTTTTCCTTGTTTCTCGTAGCCCCCCACAGCGTCTTTGTAGAATTGATACCACTTTATATAGCTCACTACTGTATTGCTTCTGGCAGCATATCATTTGGTTCCTCAGTATTGTTCTTTGGTCCAGGTGGAACTCGTAATCCCAGAACCTTTGAATTCTAAATAATGTGCTCTTTCTTCAAGTCAGCAAAAACGTGTCCTTTTGGTTTTCACAGTGTAATAATCCAATGACCAAAGAACCCAAGCTGGAAGCAGCTGTGAGAATTGTCCCTGAGTGGCAGGACTATGATCAAGAGATCAAACAGCTACAGACCCGCTTTCAGAAGGAGAAAGAACGGGGAATGCTGTATAAGGATAAGACAGAAGAACCTAACCCAAAAGGTAAATGCAAACCTTTGACTTTAGGGAAGTACTTCTTTGCACTTCTGACTTCTCTCAATTGGAAAAGCAAAAGAATAATGAATAAAGAGGAAAGAAAAAGCTCCCACTAACCCTTCTAGCCTCACATCAACCAGTGTGTAGTTTTCATTTTCCTTTTTTGGTTCACCTTCTAAGCAGTATTTATTTTATTTCATTTCATTTCATTTCATTTATTTTTTATTTTTTTGAGTCGGAGTCTCACTCTCACCCAGGCTGCAGTGCAGTGACATGCTCATGGCCACCGCAACCTCGACCTTCTGGGCTCGGGATCCTTCTGCCTCAGTCTTCCAAGAAACTGGAACTACAGGCATGTACCATCATGCCTGGCTAATCTTTCTTTCTTGATTTACTGTAGAGGTGAGGTCTTGCCAAGTTGGCCAGGCTGGTCTCTAGCCCATGGGCTCAGGCAATCTGCTCACCTCGGCCTCCCAAAGTGCTGGGATTATAGGTGTGAGCCACTGCACCTGGTTTAAACAGTATTTATTAATTCAACTACTACCCTTTTCTCTCCCCCCCCTTTTTCTTTAGGTAGGGTAGAAAGAGTGCTTTAATTGTGATTATTGTTGTTTAGGTTTATGAATTCTTTGATACATACCTATGCTAAACCTGACATTATTTAGGGGAGCACTTGTCAGATGCCTTGTTTTTGTTTGTTTGTTTTCTTTTGTTTTTTGAGTCGGAGTCTCACTCTGTTGCTCAGGCTAGAGTGCAGTGGCATGCTCACAGCCATGGCAGCTCCCACCTGCTGGATTACAGCCGTGAGCCGCTGTGCCTGGACTTTTTTTTTTCCCCTTGAATTTGTCAAGGCACAAGTGAATTAATACATTTAGATTAAGACAGAGTATCTACTGACTTTAAAAAAGTATTTTTAAAAATAAACACTGGGGTGAGGTTGGAGTGTATTCAATTTAGTCTAAGAATAGGAAGGACTTTAGTCTCTAATGTTTTTTCTACTATGTGTCTATCTTGAATGCTAGCCACTTGGAAAAAAAATCAGAATACAAAAGAGACTTTCAAAAAACTTTTAAGAAGCTCTGCTCTGGGTTTTTGTTTGTTTGGTTGGTTTTTTTACCCTTTTATTTATTTATTTTTAAATTCCACATAGTAATTTTACGTATCTGTTGGGTACATAGTGATGTTTTGATACATACGTGAGCTCTGAATTTTAAATTTTATTCTACCTTAGACCAGGTCCAAAACAGAACATGAATCTTTTTTTTTCAAGTTGGGGTCTTACTTTCTTGGGATCTCACTCTGTTACCTCCTGGGCGCAAGCAGTCCTTCCACCCCTCCCAAGTAGCTGGGACTGCAGGGGTGTGCCACCACTCCTGGCAAACTCTCGTGTTGTTTTTTTTGTTTGTTTGTTTGTTTTTGTAGAGACAGGGTCTTGCTGTGTTGTTTAGGCTGGTCTAGAACTCCTGGCCTTTCTACCTTGGCCTCCCAAAGTGCTAAGACTACAGGTGTAAATCACTGTGTCCAGCTAGAACATGAATCTTGAATGATTCAGATCATGGGTCTTGAGTGATTTATTTATATATTCTGAAGACTATTCCATGATATTAAATATTGCAGTAGAAGTTGCCATAAAAATAACTAATTCAAATTGAGTAAAATAACGAATTCAAATTGAGTAAAATAACTAATTCAAATTGAGTAAAGCCTCAAGGATTTCCATAGATAAGTGGGCAGAGAATGTGGAACCACTGTTCAAATAAGAGGAAAACACAAATAATAAGTGAATTCAAGGAAACAGTAATTAAACAAAAATGGCCTATCATTAGTATCTGTAACATAGAAAAAAATTAAGACATTGATGATGCCATTTGTTGGGGAGATGGCAATGACACTGTTTGGGTATACTTTGCTGAAGCTTTGTGTATTAGAACAACCCTTGTTTAAAAAGCAGTGTACCTGTCATTAGAAGCCTTTAAAATGTTTATATCCCCAATAATTTCTCTCTTGAGGATTTCTCTTAAAGAAATAATTCAACAGAAGAAAAACATTATGTACATGAAAAAATTTGTTTTACCATTATTTACAAGCCAAAAACATTAAAAACGGTTAAACATCCAAAAAAAGAACTTCACTGATATATAGAAAAATGTTTATGTGCTATTAAGTGAAAAAAGAAGAATCCTGACTAAAAATGCATATTTACTAGAAGTAAATATTGTAATTGTACTTATGAAACAATTCAAGTAGAGTGGGATTTACGGGTAGTTTCAATTTTTTTTAAGTCTCCTTTATTTTGTTTTTGCTTTCAAAACATAATGCAAAAACAGTAAACCAAAGTCCTAAAATTTCAATATAAGAGATAAAATGGAGATGGGGGGGACAAATAATAGGTCACAGTGACAGGAGATTTTTTTTTTTTTTTTTTTTGAGTTGGAATCACACTCCGTCGCCCAGGCTGGAGTGCAGTGGAATGCTCATGGCCACCCCAGCATTGACCTGCTGGGTTCTGGTGATCCTGCCGCCTCAGCCTTCCAAATAGCTGGAACTACAGGCGCGTGCTACCATGCCCAGCTGATTTATTTATTTATTTATTTATTTTGAGTGGAGTCTCACTCTGTCGCCCAGACTGGAGTGCAGTGGCCACTCCCGGCCACCGCAGCCTTGACCTGCTGGGCTCCAGCGATCCTTCTGCCTCAGCCTTCCGAGTAGCTGGAACTACAGGCATGCGCTACCACGCCCGGCTAATTTTTTGATTTATTGTAGAGATGAGGTCTCGTCAGGTTGCCCGTGCTGGTCTCCAACCCCTGGGCTCAGGCAATCCACTCACCTCGGCCTCCCAGAGTGCTGAGATTACAGGTTGAGCCACCGAACCTGGCCAGGAGATGTATTTTTATAGCTTGAGGATGATGTTTTATTTTTCATTGTTCTCCTTTTCATAGGACCTCAGAAACGTGAAGAATTATGATCCCTGGAGGAAGATAAGAAATTACACCATTTGAAAAACAGTTTTTATATTAAATGCTAATTTTTTTCTGATCTGTCTATACAACTGCTGATAAACTGGCTGGGCAGGTGTGCCACACCATTTGGGTATGAGCATTGATTCTGACTTCCACACACCAGTGGGTGCTGGATCTTTGGGCTTGAGGCACTATTGGATTTGTACCTTGGAGGAAGACAAGTAGCTGATCTTTTGGGACTCTGAAGAGCAGTCTTCAAGCAGAGGGGGAGATGGCGGCGGCAGCTGGAAGACAACGCATCCTTTGGTGCCTGCCCAAGAGCACACTCATGTTGCCCTGTCACAGAAGGCAGGCCGGCCGGAGCTGCTGTGTTCATCCTTACCTCAGTTACCTGCAGCCTGTGCTGCACTGCAGATCCCCGCTGCCCTGAGTCAGGGAGGCAGAAGCTTTGCCCAAGGCCCACACTCAAGGCTTATGCCAGTGTGCTCCTTGTGCCCTCACTGCCTTCTCTTTCCAAGCATTAGGTGCATCGTTTAATCAAACCTGACCAACAATCATGTGTCTTTAGGGCTGGCTCAGTGCAGTGGCTACGTAAATTAGTTTGGAGCCAGGATGGGGTGGGCTGGGGAAATAATCAGGAGTAGGAAGGCTCTGGGGTTTTGGGGAAGGAGAGGAAGACCAGAAATTGGCCAGTCTCTTTTTTAAACCATTAGTACCATCTTGGCTGGTTTGAAAGAATGTGTTCTTCTTCCTCACCCAGCCCCGATGAACTTTCCGGGTAATTGTTTTGTAAAGTTTTTGTATTTGTGAAAATCTTTGCCTTTTCTTTCCACTTTCTAAGAAAATGTCGTTGTCAATTTCCTTACTGGATACAGCCATACTAAACCCCTCTAGCGATCCGTCTCCAGGGGCCCAGGACTCCCTGGGGACAAGCAGCGTATTGATTGTTCTCTCCTACCTAGGCTGCTCTTTCGGATCAGAGGACTCTGGGCTGGCCTTTTCTCTACGAAATGCTCTCAGATCTAAGACCAGGACAGATTCTCATGACTTTGTGTCCCATGATCCCTTTATTTTAGCACTGTGGGCTGCCTTGGTGCCCACACCAGCCCTGATGTCATACACGGGGGTGCCAGAAAAGGGTGTGCACATTTTGAGTCTGAGGTTCACTCAGAAGATGGTGTTCCTTAGTCAAATGAATGCTGTGTAACCGTGCGGTAGGCAGGACAGTCAGAGAAAATGCTGGAACCACGATTGAGTGAACATTGTACTGCACATTGCTACTGTAATTTAACTCAAAAGGTAATACATAAATAATGTCTCTTAAAATGTGTATACGTTTTTTTGGCACCCCCAGTAGCTGCATCATGAAAGCTCTGTTAACCCTTAATCACTGCTTTGTGTGTTTTCACGTCTGTAGCCCAGCATTGCACCCTTGGGAGCAGTCTTTGCCGATGAACAGACCATACTGGCGTTGTGTGTTGTTGACCTGAGCGGCATGAGCCTCCTGTGTCCTGGCCCCGCCTCTGCCAGGCTGCAGGGCACAGTAGCATGGGCACTAACATGGCATGCAGGCATTTTCTTCATATTTTGCCTGCTTTTAAAAAATCTGAGGATTATTTGGAAGGCTAAGGCAGAAGGGTCGCCTAAGCCCAGCAGGTCGAGGCTGTAATGACCGTGAGTGTGCTACTGCACTCCCTCCTGGGTGGCAGAGTGAGACTCCAAATTAAAAAAAAAAAAATCTGAGGAAAGAGTACAAATTAACAGCTAAGCCCTCACCCTTCTGAGCCAGGTGGATTTTTTTTTTGAGTAGGTGTCTCATTCTGTTGCCCAGGCTGGAGTGCAGTGGTGCGCTCACGACCACTGCAGCCTCAGCCCGCTAGGCTCTGGCGATCCTTCCACCTCAGCCTTCCAAGTAGCTGGAACTACAGGTGCGCCACCACACCTGGCTAATTTTTTGATTGATTGTAGAGACGAGGTCTCAAATCCCTGGACTCAGGCCATCCTCTCGTCTCTATCTCCCAAATTCCTGGGATTACAGGCATGAGCCACCACGCCCGGCTTGAGCCAGGCTTAAAAAAAAATAGTCACAAATATCAAGTAATTTATTTTTCCCATTTCCAGATACAGAAGTTAGCTTAGGAGCCTCCCAGTCATTCTGACAGAGCTTTTTACTTTGCTTTTACAATTTTATTAGAAATTGGGAAGGGTATAGCTTGAAAGAGGAGTAGACCAATGAATTGTTCTAATGCAGAAGGTTGCTTAACATGGTTGCTGCCGACAGGGCGCACATGACTTCCCTGCCCTGCGCCTGGACAGAACAGCTGAGGAGATGTGGTCAGTAGAACTAAAAACACCTGTTCAGGTTTCATTTCATGTTTGGTTGAGCCTTCAGAAGAGTTGCTGCCACTGCTGTCTGCATCTGTGAGCAGAAGTGTGTGTTTTGCCAGTTTCTTGTCTTGGGAGGTTGAGCAGAAAATGCCCAAGTCCTGGGATGTGCTCTTTAGATGCTGGGTGCTGTGACACCTGTCTCCATGCCTTTCAACCGAATCTCTCATGCTTATTCTTTTTTTTTTGAGTTGGAGTCTCACTCTGTCACTCAGACTGGAGTGCAGTGGCCGCTCCTGGCCACCGCAGCCTCGACCTGCTGGGCTCTGGTGATCCTTCCACCTCAGCCTTCCAAGTAGCTGGAACTACAGGCGCGTGCTACCACGCTCGGCTAATTTTTGATTTATTGTAGAGATGAAGTCTCGTCAAGTTGCCTGGGTGGGTCTCGAACCCGCGGGCTCAGGCGATCCACTCACCTCGGCCTCCCAAAGTACTGGGATTACAGGCTGAGCCACCGAGCCTGGCCTCTCATGCTTATTCTAAGGAGGGTGCAGAGCAAAGTGTGTTCTCTGTGGGGTAGGTATGTCCCAGTGTCTCTCATCACCTGTTATCTGTCACCACCCTGATGTAAGTCAATGCAAGACCCAGCTTGCTTCTGATATGGCCAGTTTCACTTTTTGGTTCATGTGGCATATCACCTTTCAAAACCAACCAAAATGCTCCAGGAAGTGTTACCACTAAATGTGGTCTTGGTCAGCTCTGTCTCGTGTCTCCACTCTAAGAAAGCATGCTGTGCCTGGAAAGATGGGTAAGAGATTTTTTCCCAAGAAGCAAGAATTGATTGTGCTGAATGTTTAAGCTTCTGGTAACTGTTCACAGCGTCTTGTTCTTGCCATCATTTTTATATAGAGTATTTTTCTTCTCTCAATCATGCCATAATGGAAATTTTTGATCTGAATAAGTGGAGATTAATAAGAAATGTGATATGTCAAAATGACATGCAGCAACTTGCACCTGTTTTTATGTTCTGTGAACAGTGGCATTTAATGGAGCTCAAAGCCTATCATAGCCTGCTGTGGGGACTTGCCATGGTCAGTGTCTCGGGCCTCCTATGTTTGGTTTTAAATGTATACTAAATGCTTACCACGTTGAGAGTGATGGCATGTTGGTTTTCCATAAGAGCATTGAAGTTGGGAATCTGTCAAATGTTGCATGTCTGTTTTGTTTATGTTTTTGTTTTTGAATTGGAGTCTCACTGTGTCACCCAGGCTGGATTGCAGGGGCACGTTCACAGCCACCGTAGCCTCGACCTGCTGAGCTCTGGTGATCCTTCCACCTCAGCCTTCCAAGTAGCCAGAACTACAGCTGTATCACCATACCCAGCTAATTTTTCTTGATTTATTGTAGAGACGAGGTCTCATCAAGTTGCCAGGGCTGGTCTTAAATCTCTGGGCTCAGACAGTCCTCTCACCTTGGCTTCCCAAAGTGCTGGGTTTCCAGGCATGTGCTGCACCCAGCCAAAAATGTTGCAGTTCTCATCGAACATAGAGATGTTTTCGTATCTACTAAGTGCACAGTCATCAATGGTGAACGCAACTCTTGGCAGAGCATAGATTCCATATATTGTATATATCAAGAAATATGTCCATAGATGGAGCTTAATGCACTTGGCTCTGGCCCTCGCATCCTGAACCTTGTCAAGGCTGTGCCTGAGCAAATGGCTTTCATCTGCCTTTGGGAACTGAGTGCTGGGTGGAGGCTGAGAGCTGGGTGGGGGGGTGGCCAGTTC
Source organism: Carlito syrichta (assembly GCF_000164805.1). NCBI lineage: Eukaryota > Metazoa > Chordata > Mammalia > Primates > Tarsiidae > Carlito > Carlito syrichta. The sequence continues at coordinate 28,368 of NW_007253737.1, read as the reverse complement.
CTGGAGGAGACGGCCCGGGCGATGGGGCAGAAGGAAGCTGGAGTTTCCTTGAGCCAGAATCCCAATCTGCTGACCCGTGATTCGGACAGTCAGGTACCACCCTCCTTGTGGCAAGTGTGAAGCAACTCCATTCCTCCCACCTCCCCTGTGAATATATTCTGATATTGGAAGCAATCCTTTTCTAAAATTGCCGTGCTTGATTTGGCCTGAAAAAGCAAAAGAAATAATTCAACTTGAGAGGGGCAAGGGAAAGCTACAAGGGAATGCCAGTGTTTTCCTGAATAGAGTGTTGGTACTGTGGCATCAGATTTCATGGAAATGAAATGGATAGGTGAACCTGCCCATGGATGCTTTCCCTTGGTAACCAAAATGGGAAGTCAAAGTGGAGGGTACACTATGTGCAGGTTACTTAAATATATATTTCATTGCTGGGTAATTTTGATAATCGGTTTTTCAAACACTTGATTTTATGGGGACCTTTCTGTGGAATCATTGGAGTTAATCAAGTTAAATATGACTTGCCGTATCTAGTTTGGTAGGGTAATATTTCTTAATTTAAATTCATGCTTTCTCTGCCTTGAGAAAACAAAGCAAGATCTTGAAGGGAAAGATCTTCATCAGGACTTTGGCAGTTGCCTGATTGAATTCAAGCAAACTAGATGTCGTTAACTCAGGTTGTTGTTGATGTCTCAGAGTATCTGAAGTATACAGATTTCCCATTCCTTGCTTTGTCCTTCATTTGTCTGTGTAATACGGAAGCATTTGAGCAGGCCCTGAATCAGTGAATTGAGCAGAGGAATTGCCCTCGGGGGTCATTGAGGAACAACAGTGAATAAAAACCACAAAACCAGCCTCACGTGGCTGCAGGCCCCCAGAAGTAGTCCGTAAAGTTAAGCTGCATGGCCGTGGCCATGTTTTGAGCAAGAGGCCCTCTCCCGAGTATGTCTCGGATGCCTGTGACGCAGAGGCCTGGTGTGGAGGGGGTGTGGGGCAGGAGTGGGGGTGTGGCACGGGCCTCCGGGCTCGGCGGTGCCTGTGTTTGCCTTCCTTTTCACCACTGAGGTCTCCTGAGAAATGGTCATGGTTCCTCATAGCAGCTACTGGGGAGTGGTTGGCAGTCTGAGAACAAGTTTGTCGGGTACCATGTTTTGCAGTAAGCTTGGAACAGCGTCACAGTTTTTAAGGGAACTGTGCTTCAGAGTCTTTGTGGCATAATGTCCTGCCTTCCTGTGATCCCGTTCCATGTGCAGCCTCCCTTGCTGGAAGCATCATTGGGTTTATGTGTCTGCATCAGAAGGGACCTGAGAACGAACTTCCTGGTGCTGTGATGAAAATAAGGTCTGCTCGACACAATAAACTTTTCCCTCTCTCCTTTGAAACTGTCTGGTCCATCATTCAGCTTTTGTGTTTAGGAGGGCAGATTGATGGCGTGCAAAGCCCAGCCCCTTCCCTGGCAGAAGTTGCAAACTGGGCAGAGGAGGGAGGGCTTCCCTGGAACTGGGTTCTGGATGAGGCCAGTTCTTTGGACTTTCAGCATAGCACCCAGGAGTCCTGCTGGACCCCAGCCGCTGGGAGCTGCCCTACGTGGAGTCTGGCCTCTGCTGGAGGGGAGCCCCAAAGCAGGAGTGTGTCATGCGACAGCTGGGCCTAGTTGTCCCTGAGTTCTTAGGGTGCCATGGACTTGGTTCCCCTGGCCAGTTCTGTGTGCCTACTTTGATGGGTATAAGTGGACGCAGTCCCCACTGTTCAGTTGGTGCTCACTGCACAGGGCAGCCTTCTTTGATGGAGGGAGGGGGAGCTAGTGTATGCGAGGGCACAGCAGAGGGCATCTGAGGTGTAGGAGGCGGGACGGGGTGGTCAGGAAAAGCTGCTGCAAGGAGCCTGAAAGATAAGTGCCGGGTGTCCCAAGCTGGGTATGGCCGGAGTCACAGAGGCTGAAAATATTCGCCAAGATAGTTACGCAGTAAGAAAGGTAGATTTGGCTGGGTGTGGTGGCACATGCCTGTAATCCCAGCACTTTGGGAGGCAGAGGCAAGAAGATCACCTGAGCCCAGGGGTTCAAGACCATGCTGGGCAACTTGGTGAGACCTTGTCTCTACAATAAATCAGCCAGCCAAGTGTGGTGGCACATGCCTGTAGTCCCAGCTACCTGGAAGGCTGAGGCAGAAGGCTCGCCGGAGCCCAGCAGATCGAGGCTTCGGTGGCCGTGAGCGTGCCACTGCACTCTAGCTTGGGCGACAGAGTGAGACTCCGACTCAGAAAAAAAGGTAAATTTATTAAAGGGAAGATATGCTGTGAAGGGCAAAACAGGCCAAACGGCAGAGAGTATCTGCAAGGAGGCAGGAGCTAGCAGATGATTTTAAGAAAGGAGTCCAGCTAGCTTCTAAGGATCATGTCTGCGAGTCAGGATTCCCGATCCAGAGACAATGGCCCCAATGGAATGGAACCCGAAGGCGTCATCGAGAGTAACTGGAATGAGACTGTTGACAGCTTTGATGACATGAACCTCTTGGAATCCCTCCTCCGTGGCATCTATGCCATGGTTTTGAGAAGCCCTCTGCCATCCAGCAGCGAGCCATTCTTCCTTGTATCAAGGGTTACGATGTGATCGCTCCAGCCCAATCTGGGACTGGGAAGATGGCCACATTTGCCATGTCGATTCTGCAGCAGATTGAATTAGATCTAAAGGCTACCCAGGCCTTGGTTCTAGCACCTACTCGAGAACTGACTCAACAGATACAGAAGGTGGTCATGGCACTAGGAGACTACATGGGTGCCTCCTGCCACGTCTGTATTGGGGGCACCAGTGTGCATGCTGAGGCACAGAAGCTGCAAATGGAAGCGCCCCACATCATCCTGGGTACCCTGGCCGCGTGTTTGGCATGCGTAACCAGAGATACCTGTCTCCAAAGTACATCAAGATGTTTGTAATGGACGAAGCCAATGAGATGTTAAGTTGTGGATTCAAGGACCAGATCTATGATGTATTCCAGAAGCTCAACAGCAAAACCCAGGTAGTTTTACTGTCAGCTACAATGCCTTCTGATGTGCTTGAAGTGACTAAGAAGTTCATGAGGGACCCCTTTCTGATTCTTGTCAAGAAGGAAGCAATGACCCTGGAGGGTATCCACCAATTCTGTATCAACACAGAACGAGAGTGGAAGCTGGACACACTGTGTGACTTGCATGATACCCTGACCATCACCCAGGTGGTCATCTTCATCCGTACCCGGAGGAAGGTTGATTGGCTCGCTGAGAAGATGCATGCCCGAGACTTCACTGTCTCTGCCAGGCATGGCGCTATGAACCAAAAGGAACGAGATGTGATCATGAGGGAGGTCTGCTCTGGTTCTAGCAGAGTACTGGTCACCACTGACCTGCTGGCCAGAGGCATTGATGTGTAGCAGGTTTCTCTAGTCATCAATTGTGACCTTCCTACCCACAGGGAAACTATATCCACAGAATCGGTCGTGGTGGCCGGTTTGGCCGTAAGGGTGTGGCTATGAACATGGTGACAAAAGAAGACGAGGACTCTTCGAGACACCGAGACCTTCTACAGCACCTCCATTGAGGAGACGCCCCTCAGTGTTGCTGACCTCACGTTAGAGGGGCTGTCTTGCCACCTAGCCCTAGCCAAGGCTCAGTCTTGAGGGCTGAGGAGCAGCCGGAGGTGGGAGGGAAGGGAGCCAAGGGATGGACATCTTGTCATTTTTTTTTTCTTTGAATAAATGTCACTTTTTGAGGCAAAAGAAAGAAAGGAGTCCAGTGTGGGCCAATGGGAAATTGTCTTTGGGGTGATCTGTCATAGGGAGTTTCCAGAGGTCTTTGATGCAGCTGATTGCCAGCTAATTTTTTTGTTTCTTTAAGACAAGGTTAGTTAACAGCATCAGTTGACTGCCTTTTGTTTGTTGCAGAACAGGAACTAACAGTGAGTTGTTAGCCACTTTCTCTGCTGGCAACAGCAAATGTCTTGCAGCTGGCCATCCAGCCTTGGCAGCTTCTTGCTGTTACCAGTAAGCTTCTTTGTAGACTTTTATCTTGAGGTCCCTTTCCTGAAAATAGTTTACCAAATTTACTCAATTAATGCTAGCCTAATCAGGCCTCATGTTCCTGCACAGTAAGTAGGTGCTGTCCATGGGGGCTGAGGGTGACGGGGGAGAGGGAGGGGCTTGAACTGATATGTATCTCATTGAGTGAGTTGCAAGTGAACCTGGGTGGCAAGGGTGTTGGCTGGGAGAGGCATGCCAGGGAGGGCAGAGTGTGATCCTGGGGGCACAAGAAAGCCCTGAGAGGTTTAAACTGGGTCTTTTCTTTTTCTTTTTCTTCTTTTTTTTTGGTCTGAGTCTCACTCTATTGCCCAGGCTGGAGTGCAGTGGCACAATCATGGCTCACTGCTGCCTCGACCTCTTGGGCTCCGGCGATCTTTCCGCCTCAGCCTCCTGAGTAGCTGGGACTACAGGCATATGGCACCATACCTGGCTAATTTTTGTTACGGAGATGAGGTCTCATTGTGTTGCCAGGCGTGATCTGGAACCTCGGGGCTCCAGCAGTCCTGTCACCTTGGCCTCCCAAAGTTCTGAGAGTGCCCGCATGAGCTACTATGCCCAGCCAGGCTTCTTGTGATAGACTTTTTATTGACGTCTGTAGCACATGCAGAACAGTACACAAATACACACCTTGACAGATTTCCACAAAGTGAAAGCTGTTGTGCAGCCATCACCTGGATAAAGACACAAGAGAAAGTTGGATTTGATTGTATTGGAAATGACACTTGAACATCTGACTGTAGTCTGGCTTCCAGTGAGGGCAGGACAGCATGTGTCAGACTCACCTGCTGTAGGTGTGCATGCTACTGGAATGTGCTGGATGAGGACAGAGACAGGCAGAAAGGGTGGGGGGACTGGGCCATCAAAGGAAGAGAAACGTCCTGTAAGACCCGCATTTCAGCCACCATTCCTCCTGTGGCTCCGGGATGGAACAGAAAGCGGCAGTCCCACAAGGTGCAAGCTGAAGGGAGCATCCCAGAGAGGAGGAAGCCACAGAGCCCCAAAGTGTGCCTTACGGGGGCCCTTCAAGTCCTTGGCTGCGTCTATATTGTGCATAAACAGGGTAGGGTTCCAAGAGGCCCAGCAGAAAGCAACAGTTGGAAGGCTGGAGGGGCTGAACAGAGATGCAGCAGATGTCTGGTGCTGGGAGGAGAAGTTGGGGATTCATGTCCCACCAAGTCAGTGGGACTTGGTGGATATTTCAGCCTTTCCATTAAAAACCAGAAGGCTTCTAATGCCCTTACCAAATATATTTTGAGTTAGAGTCTCACTCTTTTGCCCAGGCTGGAGTGCTGTGGCTCCGGCGATCCTTCCGCCTCAGCCTTCTAAGTAGCTGGAGCTACGGGCCCTTCAATTTGCAACTGCTGATACTGCCCAAAATAACCACACCTGGCTTGCTTTTTGGTTTATTATAGAGACGAGGTCTCACCAAGTTGCCCAGGCTGGTCTCGAATCCCTGAGCTTAGGCCTCAAGCCTCCCAAAGTGCTGGGATTACAAACTTGAGCCACTGTGCCCGGCCTGTATAAAGTATATTTTTAATAAAGCTTGAAGCCAGGCTCAGTGGCTCAGCCTGTAATCCCTCGCCTTTGGGAGGCTGAGGTGAGTGGATTGCCTGAGCCCATGGGTTCGGGAACCGCCTGGGCAACTCAGCAAGACCTCATCTCTACAATAAATCAAAAAATCAGCCGGGTGTGGTAGCGCATGCCTGTAATTCCGGCTACTTGGAAGGCTGAGGCAGAAGGATCGCCGGAGCCCAGCAGGTCGAGGATGCGGTGGCCGGGAGCCGCCACTGCATTCCAGTCTGGGTGACAGAGTGAGACTCCAACTCAAAAAAAAAAAAAATAATAAAGCTTGAAGGAAAAATGTTGACAATCAGCAAAGCAAGGGACGAATGTGATAAATTTATATGATCACACAATCCTTGTTATATTTGAAAACTTGGTGAACACAGAAGAGTAAAATGAAAAAATGCCACTGCTAGAGATTACTGTGGAAACAATTTTATGCAAGAGCCACCTTGTGTTAACCTCCAGCTGACCAATGAGTGGCCTACCATTAATCGAACACCAACTGATCAGAACTGCCATGTTTCGATCCCTCAGGTACATGAGGGGAAGCAAAAAGAGGCCAGTTCCCATTTAAAAACAACCTTAAACCACTGACTCCTGGCAGACTGCTCTTCTGGGCCCCCTTGCAGTGCGCTCAGCAAACCTGCCCGCTGTTCTGATCTGACTTGGGTGTGAATTCTTTCACCATCCATGACTCTGGACAGTTGCTACCCATGGCAATTAATACTATTCACATTTTCACATATTTGTTTATTTGTCCACATTCACATATTTGTTTATTTGTCCACATGCACATATTTTATTTATTAAAGATACAGAACATATTGTACCCATTACATTTTTGAGAACAGACGAACTTGTTCAGGGTGGTATGGCTGTGGATCTACTTTTTAAAATAGTTTTAGCAATTTTATACAGGAATGGCATCGCATCTTTTAGGTTACTTTAAGCTGCACCTAGGAGGGCACCCTCCTTAAGCTGGCATATTTAACAGGAGCACGTTTGACACTTACACCTCAGAGACCAGAGTGAGGCCAGTCTTCTAGCTGCACGATTCGGGGGTTCAAAGATGCCATCAAGGGCCCCGGTTCTTCCCGCCTCTCCACTGTGCCCCTCCGAGCATCGGTTCTGAGCTAGATGGCTGCGGTGGCGTCTGGTGCGTCCTCGGACACATGGTAGGAGAGCCCGGCTTCCCGCCGTGACAGGTACGTCTGTGGTGTGCTAAACAGAAGAGTGGGCAAGCCTCACCTATTCCGGAACCAACCACTGGGTACCAACCCAGACTGTCCTTTGGTGTAAGGCGAATTTCCCCAGCCTCACTGCTGCTCTTTCAAGGGAGCCAGTCCAGCAGGGAGTGCCTTTTGGCATATCCGTCACAGTGTCCATTGTGAAAGCTTAAAACGTCCAATAGTGCTTAAATATGTTAGGTCCGTGGGCCAGGGCTGTGGGTAAGATGCAAATAAGTGCACAGAAATTAGATTGGGAAAAAAATAGTTTAATTAGAAAGTAGGTAAGGCCAGGCACAGTGGCTCACACCTCTAAACCCAGCACTTTGGGAGGCCAAGGTGAGAGGATTGCCTGAGCCCATGGGTTTGAGACCAGCCTAGGCAACGTGGCGAGACCTCATATCTACAATAACAATCATGAAAACTTGGCCAGGCATGGCGACATGTGCCTGTGGTTCCAGCTACTTGGAAAGCTGAGGCAGAAAGATTGCCTAAGCCTGGCAGGTCGAGGCTGTGGTGGCCACGAGCATGAGAGAGAGGGTGAATCCTCTTTTCAAGGGAGAAAAGAGGGCCAGGTGTATGCAGAAAATGTAGGGGCTCGTGTTTGAGACTGAATGCTTGTATGAGTGTTTTGGGGAGTGGGCAGGGCAGGCGAATGGGGGGTCAGTTACATAGAGGAGAAGGGCAGGTGAGCACAGGAACTGTCGTCACGATGACAGGATGGCAATCTTGTGTTGTGTGGCTCACAAAGGGCTGATGGCAACAGATTAGGCCAGCTTGGACCCTTATGGCAGGAAGACAGATACTTCACATGAAAGTACTTCGTGATGGCAGGAAGACAGACCATGCTTGAGGGGTTGCAAGACAATTACCAGCAACTGCCTTCAGTAACCCCATTCTGTCCCCTGTTGATGACTACAGGGCAAGTTAAATGCTAAAAAAGCCAGGGCGTGGTGGCTCACGCCTATAATCCCAGGACTTTGGGAGGCCATGGCAGGAGAATTACTTGAGCCTAGGAGTTCCAGACCAGCCTGGGCAACAGAGCGAGACATCTACTCTACAAAAAAATCAAAAAATTAGCTGGGCATGGTGGTGCACGCCTGTAGTTCCAGCTCCTTGGAAGGCTGAGGCAGAGGGATCACCTGAGTCCAGCAGGTCGAGGCTGCGGTGGCCAGGAG